>NC_061869.1:28422457-28722457 GCF_907164915.1 Impatiens glandulifera | reverse complement strand
TTGTGATAATCCTGCTAAGTCTAGATTGGAGTCGTGATAATCTTTCTAAGGCTTGATTAGAGCTATGATAATTCTGTTAAGGCTGGATCAGAGCCGTAGTAATCCTACCAATTCTAGACTAGAGCCATGGTTTTGCGTGAAACGATATTACACATAATATCGTTTTAGGACGTCTAGATTGCCTTTAGCAATAAATTCTTCACCTTCAACTGTAAAAAGGCAATCTGCTCCTCCAAAGTGGATTTTCTTGATGAGGAAGGGACATTCCATCGTGGATGGAACATGCCCCTAAGGTCTAATAGTTCTTAGGTTGCCTTGAGTACTAGGTCATCTTCTTTTAAGTTTCTAGGATTGACCTTTCTAATAAAGGTATCGACCATTAATTTCTGGTAAGCCTGAGTTTTGCATAACAAATCTACCCTATGTTCTTCCATCAACGTAAACGGGTCGTCTCGAGATTTTACCTAATCTTCTTCAACGACATGAGATTCCAACAAGACTCTCAGTGTGGGATTTATATCTCGATAGATTGTACGACGTCCATACCATAGACTAGAGAAAATAGAGTCTCTTTTGTCGATGCTTATGTATTCGTACAATATCCCCACAAAGTAAATTGAAGCTTTTCATTCCAATCCTATATGTGTTGGTAATCTTCTTGATGATCCTGATCACATTCTTGTTTCTCTCTTCGACCGCGCCATTAGGTTGGGGTCGATAAGGCCAAGATTTGTGATGTTCATTATTGAATTCTTTGAGTATGGATAAAACCATTCCTTGGAAGTGTATTATATTATCCGTGATAATAGAATGGGGTACTCTGTAACTAGCTATGATGTTAACACAAATGCATTTTTCTACCTAAGTAGACTTGAGAATTTTATAAGATGCTGCCTCGGACCATTTAGAGAAATAGTCGATGGCTACGAGTATGAACTAATGTGCATTGGAAACATGGGGATAAATTTTCCTAATGACATCAATGCCCCATGTCGAAAAGGGTCATGGTGATGTCATGCATTACAACATAGATGTTGAAGTATGCTTTAGATTAGCATATATTTGGAATTGGTGATAACTTTTTACATAGCTGACACACTCTTGTTTGATGTTTTGCCAATAATATCCATGGAGGAATATTTTCTTGGCAAGGGCTAGTTCATTCATGTGTGGACCACACACACTTGCGTGTACTTCTTTAATAATCCATCATGCTTCGGGACCATTGACACAAAGCATGTTTTGACCATCAAAAGATCATCTATATAACTTGTTAGCTATCTAAGCATAGTTGGTTGAATATTTGCACAAGGCTCTTCGTTTCTTAGCTCGGAAATGGGACGGATATTCTACATACACGATGTAGTTTTAAAGAATATCGAAAATGGCTCTTCATTTTTTAGCTCGAAAATGGGACAAATATTCTACATACACGATGTAGTTTTAAAGAATATTGAACCATGGTTTGGTAGGAACTTGAACGGAGGCTACCACTTCGACTTTGAAATCAGATTTACGCTTCTGTCGAATCTTCAAAGGTTTGACCTTAATTCCAATAGAAATTTGGGTTATAACTGTTAGTGTAGCTGATAGAATCGACAATACTAATAAAGACGGAGGTCTGGCTATTGTTGACGACTTAAGAAAAAACGGTTTGATAGAAATCTTGTTAAGGATTTAAATCACTTTCTATTCTGCACAAACCCTTGCAAACTCTTGAACGATTCAAGTGCGGAAACGTTTGTTCAGGTTTGAAGCTAAGAACTAAGAATGAGAAGATGACGGAATGAAGAAGACACAACAATTTGTTTATGGATGTTCGGAGCAAACTCTCCTACGTCACCTCTTCTTCCAACCACCGGAAGGATTCACTATAAGTTTCTTAGAATCAAATACAGTCGCACGATTAGCTCATTGTTGAAAAAAACAGGCTCTGTTCAACTTACAATATGATGAAGTGTATCACTCAGCTAAAACAATGCTTTGATTCTCACTCTCTCTTGATAAACACACAGGAAAGCAAGAAAGCAGCTCTTTCGTATATGCGTATTTCTCAGTGTTCAGCAATAGTTTTTCGGCAATAGTTGTAGCAGTTCTTCCATTGTCCTTGAAGATCTTTAAATAAGGAGCAAGTACCAAAAGTCGAATCTTCTATAATGACATGTGGAGAGCCTCCATCGGAACGCCTCCATAGTACACAACAGACTCTAAGCACCAGGATCGTGGTCGTACCAATCTGGTAGTGCGCCAAATATTCTTCTAGGATATTCCTGTAAAAACAAGTAGTGGGAAGAATATTTGCTTACGTGTTATTAATCAATTGGTTACAACTGGCTGACGTACTGATCTTCACTAGAAAGTGGAGCAGGAGTAGCGTACAACTAGTTGATCGTGGGTAAACGTATGCTAGCTTCAAGCAACTGCTTTAAACATGACATTAGACGTATTTCAATTAGACAACCTCGTCTAATGAAATTAGACGCCCACTTCTAATAGTAGGATCCATTAGACCACCTGGTCTAATGGGATTAGACGACACGTCTAATTACAGTTCCCTTCAGACTAATCTGAAGGAGTTAGACTGCACGTCTAACTTTCATCTGTTAGACGACGTGTCTAACTATGCATCCCTTCAGACTAATCTGAAGGAGTTAGACTGTACGTCTAACTTTCATCTGTTAGACGACACGTCTAATTACGCATCCCTTCAGACTAATCTAAAGGAGATAGACTGCACGTCTAACCTTCATCTGTTAGATGACACGTCTAGCTACGCATCCCGTCAAACTAATCTGAAGTAGTTAGACCGCACGTATAACTTTCATCTGTTAGACGACACGTCTAACTACGTATCCCTTCAGACTAATTTGAAGGAGTTAGACTGCACGTCTAACTTTCATCTGTTAGACAACACGTCTTACTACGCATCCCTTCAGACTAATCCGAAGGAGTTAGACATCACGTCTAACTTTCATCTGTTAGACGACATGTCTAACTACGCATCCCTTTAGGCTAATCTGAAGGAGTTAGACTGCAGTCTAACTACGTATCCTTTGAACTGCACGTCTAACTACGTTGGTTAAACTACATGTCTAACTACGTTTGTTAGACTGCACGTCTAACTACGTATCCGTTAGACTACACGTCTAACTTCGTATCCATTAGATTGCACGTCTAACTTCGTCTGTTAGACTGCATGTCTAACTACGTCTGTTAGATTGCACGTCTAACTATGTCTGTTAGATTGCACGTCTAACTACGTCTGTTAGACTGCACGTCTAACTACGTATCTGTTAGACTGCACGTCTAACTACCTATCCGTTAGACTACACGTCTAACTACGCCTGTTAGACTGCACGTCTAACTACATATCCGTTAGACTACACGTCTAACTATGTCTGTTAGACTGCACGTCTAACTACGTATCCGTTAGACTGTACGTCTAACTACTGAATGCATCTAATGCCAATCAGTCTAATGAACCTCTGTTAGGACTTGTATCTCCCAAATCCTACCAGCTTGAAAATAATCTGTAAAAACACAAGAAAGAAGAACACAAGAACACACAGATTTATAGTGGTTCACTCAAATTGAGCTACATCCACTTCAGCCACCACCAGATTTACTATGAAGAAGAAGAAGGAATACAGAGTTTTTGCCTCACACTTTATCTCTCTAGAATTCTGTCTCACAATGTAAACCCTTAATAATCACATATTTATAGGGTAAACATTCAAGTAATAAACCTAAATAACTTTGGTCAGGCCCAAGCCCAAAACCAAAAAAAAGAAAACCCAATAAACTCTAAATAACAATGAAGAATTTATTATAAGTGTAGGCTCCATAACTCAACAATCTCCCACTTGGAGACTAACTTCATCATCTCTCGATCGATAGTGGCTTTCCATTCGGTGTCTTAACAAAGAAGACCAACTGAAGTTGCACACAACTTCAATTTCTCATTTGTCACAGCTTTCGTCAACATATCAGCTGGATTCTCACTCCCGAGAATCTTCTCAAGAGCTAATACTCCATCTTCTAAAGCTGACCGGATGAAATGATAACGAACCTGTATATGCTTCGTCCTGCCATGATAAACAGGATTCTTTGCCAAATGATTGGCACTCTGATTGTCGCATCGCATCACACTTCCCTCGTAGTCTTGTCCCAATTCTCGCAAAAAGGGTTGTAACCACATCATCTCCTTAGCAGCTTCTGTCACATCAACATACTCTACTTCACAACTAGAAAAAGCAACAATCTTCTGCAATTTTGATACCCAACTGATTGCAGTACCTCCCAGAGTATAAATGTACCCTGTTGTGCTCTTTCTACTATCAACATCACCACCATTGTCAGCATTAACATATCCTTCTAAACCCATATTAGACTTTCGAAAACACAAAGCGAGACCCGTACTTCCTCTTAAGTATCGTAGTATCCACTTTACTACTTCTCAATGTTGTCTACCTGGGTTTTTCATGAATCTGCTAACAACTCTCACTGCATGTGCTATGTCTGGTCTTGTGCAAACCATCGCATACATAATACAACCAATGGCAGAGGCATACGGAACAGTGGACATGTAATTTTTCTCCTCCTCTGTTGAAGGCGACTGATCTTTAGATAGTCTGAAGTGACTAGCTAAGGGGTAGTAACTGGTTTTGCATCATACAAGTTGAACCTGCTAAGAACTTTCTTCACATATTCTTCTTGTGAAAGCTTGAGAACTTCTTCATCCCTGAAAATTCTCATCCCAAGGATTTGTTTAGCAGCACCCAAATCCTTCATTGCAAACTTTTCAGACAACTCTTTCTTGAGCTTGTTAATCTCATACAAGCTTGCTCCAGCAATCAACATGTTATCAACGTAGAGAAGAAGAATAATGTACGATTTATCAAACATCTTGATATAGCAGCAATGATCAGCTTCACACCTCAAAAAATTGTTACTTTTCATGAAGCTATCGAACTTCTTGTACCATTGCCTTGGAGCCTGTTTCAAACCATACAGACTCTTCTGAAGCTTACACACAAGCTCATATTTTCCTTTGATTTCAAATCCTTCTGGTTGTCGCATATAAGTCTCTTCATCTAAATCACCATGAAGAAAAGCAGTTTTGACATCCATTTATTGAAGATGAAGGTCTTCTTTCATAACCAAACTCAAAATAGTTCTGATTGTCATCAATTTAACTACTGGAGAGAAGATCTCATTGTAGTCAATACCTTCTTTCTGTTGAAATCCTTTCACAACCAACCTTGCCTTGTACCTCATGGTTTTATCATGTTCTTCTTTAATCCTGAAGATCCATTTGTTGTGAAGTGCTTTCTTTCCCTTTAGTAGCTCAGCGAGCTCCCAAGTCTGATTCAACATCAAAGAGTCAATCTCATCTTTCATAGCAGACTCCCACTTAATCGATTCATCAGATTGTATTGCCTCCTCATAACATTCAGGTTCACCTCTATCTGTCAACAAGATATAGTTCAGAGATGGAGACCATCTCTAAACTGGTTTTCGATTCCTTGATGATCTTCTCAATTGTATAACCGGTGTTTGCTTATTTACCTCTGGGGCCACGTTCTCAGCGATTTCATCTTCAACAACACATTGTTCTTCTTCGACAATCGGTATATATTCAGCTGGAAATTGTCTCAAATCGACTGTATCAGTCTCTTCCAACTTGGAATCACCATCTGATGTCTTCCCAACACAATCTTTGTAGAGAACCTGTTCATTGAAGATAACATTTCTGCTATGAATGATCTTCCGATTTTGATTATCCCAGAAACGATAACCAAACTCGATATCACCATAACCAATGAAAAAACATTTATTAGACTTTGGATCAAGCTTGCACCTATCACATTCATTAATATGAACATATGATAAACAACCAAACACTTTCAAATAAGAAAGATTTACCTTTTATTGCTCCAAGCTTCTTCAGGAATTCTGAATTCAAGAGGAACAGAGGGTCCCCTGTTTATCAAATAGGCAGCAGTATTAATAGCTTCTGCCCAGAAGGTTTTAGGCAGCCCTGCATGCAATCTCATGCTTCTAGCACGCTCGTTCAATGTTCGATTCATTCGTTCAGCTACTCCATTCTTTTGAGGCGTTCGGGGAACAGTCTTCACCATACTGATCCCATTCACATCACAATATTCTTTGAAATCTAGATTGATATATTCACCTTCATTGTCGGATCTCAAGAACTTAACTTTCTGATTTGTTTCATTTTCAACCAAAGCCTTCCACTTCTTGAAAATAGCAAATACTTCAGACTTGTGCTTCATAAAGTAAACCCATACTTTTCTTGTTGAATCATCTATAAAAGTCACATAGTAGTATGATCCGCCAATAGAAGAAATAGGTGCAGGTCCCCACACATCAGTGTGTACCAACTCTAGTCTTTCTTTCTTGAGCTCCTTCCCAATCTTTAAGAAACTCACCCGTTTCTGTTTTCTAAGAATGCAATTTTCACATAACTGATGTTCCACAGACTTCAGTTCTGGAATCTGTCCATTCTTCAAAAGAATTTTCATCCATTTTTCACTCATATGGCCCAACCTGCAATTCCACAACTCACTGTTCTTCGAGTCATCAACTACAACAGGACCTGTTTCTCTGCAAGTTGAAGTCGTGTATAACGTTCCAGTTTTATGACCTCGAGCAACAACAATTTCTCCTTTAGTCACCTTCCACGCACCATTTCCACAACTGAAATTGTGACCTTCTTCATCAAGTTGTGTAACAGAAATCAGATTGCGCATTAAACCTGGAATGTGTCTCACCTTATTAATCTTCCAAACAGAACCATTGCCATCTTCAATTTGATGTCACCAATGCCAACAATATTCAGTGGCTCACCATCTGCGAGATAAACTTTCCCACAGTTTCCAGACACATAATTCTCCATTAATTCTTTGTGTGCAGTGGTGTGGAAAGACGCTCCTGAGTCCAAAACCCATGAATCTCTATCGGGCTATCAACAGACAGAAATAACGCATCAGTGACAGATTCTGTAACAACGTTGGCTGTATCATTTTTATCATCACCGTTTTTCTTCGGTGCTTTGCAGTTTCTCTTCAGATGACCATGTTTACCACAATTCCAGCACTCAAATGTCCTCCCAGACTTGGACTAACTCCTCCTGCTCCTTGACATAGATCTGCTCTTACCTTGGTTGAAATTTCTATCATTACCTCTTCCCCTGTTTTCCACATTTAGAGCAGAACCTTTGAATGTTTCACTAGAATCAATTTTACGAACCTCTTCAGCAAGAATACGATCTCTAACTTCAACAAATTTCAGTTTAGCATTTCCAACTGAATTACTAATTGCTGCCCTCATAGGTTCCCAACTATTTGGTAGAGATACTAACAAAATCAGGGCACTAACTTCATCCCCAAAATCAATCTCAACAGATAGCAATTGATTCACAATTGTATTGAATTCATTCAAATGAGTAGTGACAGAAGTACCATCAACCATTCTTAAGTACAAGAGTCTTTTAATTAAGTGTACCTTGTTGTTAGCAGATGGTTTCTCATACATATCAGAAAGAGATTTCATCAGACCCATGGTGGTCTTCTCCTTTGCTACATTGTGAGCAACCGTCTTGACTAGCGTCAATCGGACAACTCCCAAAACCTGTCTATCAAGGAGTTTCCATTCAGCTTCATCAATCTTCTCTAGTTTCTCACTCAAAGGAACATGAAGCTTCTTTCCATAGAGATAATCTTCAATCTGCATTCTCCAGAAAGCATAATCTGTCTCATCAAATCTTCCAATCCCATGTCCTATACTGTTCTCATTTGCCATTGTTTCCAATGCTCAGATGTAGCTTAACTGCTCTGATACCAGTTGTTAGGATTTGTATCTCCCAAATCCTACCAGCTTGAAAACAATCTGTAAAAACACAAGAAAGAAGAATACAAGAACACACAGATTTATAGTGGTTCACTCAAATTGAGCTACATCCACTTCAGTCACCACCAGATTTACTATGAAGAAGAAGAAGGAATACAGAGTTTTTGTCTCACACTTTATCTCTCTAGAATTCTGTCTCACAATGTAAACCCTTAATAATCACATATTTATAGGGTAAACATTCAGGTAATAAACCTAAATAACTTTGGTCAGGCCCAAGCCCTAAACCAAAAAAAGAAAACCCAATAAACTCTAATTAACAATGAAGAATTTTTTATAAGTGTAGGCTCCAATAACTCAACAACCTCATTAAGACTTAGTCTAATATAACATGTTTTCGATACACCTGCACCAAAAATGATTAGACGACTTAAATTAAGTTTTATACACACTCATCATCAAAATTTCAATAGTCAAAATACTTTGACACTTAGTCAAAATAATTTGACCCAACAATTTCCCCATTTTTGATGATGATGTTAAAAGTTTGCATAGGTAATAAAATAAGCATCCATCATATAAGTAATGCGCAATAAATACCATAATCAGATAAATCCAAGATCAGGAATGTTTTTCAACATAAAAATACATAAACACCTTTCGAAAACAAGTAAACGAAATAAGTTCAGAACAACACAAGACAACCAAAAAAGAATTCCTATCCTCCTTTCTTCCTTTCTCTCTTCCCCCTTTTTAACATCATTTAGAAATAGAATCAATAGTTGACTCTAGGGCTAAGGTTAAAGTCGAGTTAAGCTAGTCCTTTTTTCTCTTCTTCGATCTGAGCCTATTCACCGTAAGAAAATAAGCGAGAACCATCTCGCTGTTCAAGATTTTGGAAGAAGAATGGAACCCATGACCAGGTTCATCAAAATTAAGACAAAGGAAAGAGCAAAGAGGACCGTCATACCCGAAGATCTTCTTCCGGGTGGAAATCATTCTAACTAGGTTCATTAATCATTATAAATGTTTAATGATCATTTGAACCGTCAAAATTCTCAGAAACCTATTCCCAAGGGACACGACTATCAATTAATTTAATCATGAAACTGCACAATTAATATTAGACGTATAGAAGAAATAATCAGAAATGTTAGTCACTTTTGAGAAATTGAGAGACACATGTCTTCAATTTATTTGAGAAGTGACTGGTTTATTTTCGGCGGGAAAAAGGTATATGGACAAATTTATATGCAGATGACAGTTGTCTAGATAGCCAGAAGATGAAAAGTATAAGTACACAAGTAGTTAGACATTTATTCTACTTTTCACATTCTTCACTTCAAATTGGGAAATTCGTCTATTAGACGTTGTCGTCTAATTAAGTTTGTCTTATAAACGTCTAACGTCTATTAGACGTAGACGTCTAATTACGCATAAACACCACGTGCTGCATGTGTGTTTGGTTAGACGTGAGATTCCACTACTCTTGTCATAAAAACTTCTAATGTCTATTAGACGTATACGTCTAACCGCGTAGGTTAAAATAACCAAGACATGAGTTCTCGAAAGAAGATAAAGATGCTTGAGTAGACGTACGTCTAAGTAGTTATGCTTTTTAAACTTTTAGTCCATTGGACGTATTAAGACCTATGTCTTCTTGTCTGTCCAGTTACATTTGAACAACATGTTCCCCCTTAGTTTATGCACATAATAACATCAATCAAGAACAACAAGTCCTAAAATGTTTCTAAAGTGAGAAAAATTAGTTTCGGGTAGAGGCTTTGACCGTAGCTTCATCATCGCTATCAGATTCAAGACTTGTCTCTTCTAATCTGTTAGCAATGTTAATGGAGTCATTAGAATTATTTTCAACAGATTTATCACAAACAACATGATAAGATTTCTCAACAGTTTGTGTTCGATTATTATACACTCTAAGAGTTTTACTAACTGAGGAGTATCCTAATATGATTCTAGTGTCTACTTTAGCATCAAACGTGGTCAAATAATATTTCTCATTGTTGTGAATGAAACACTTACACCCGAAGATTCGAAAGTATGAAACTGTAGGAATTTTTCCAAATAATAGTTCGTAGGGTGTTTTATCAAAGCGTTTATTGATTATTGGCCGATTTTGTATATAGCATGCTGTGTTTATGGCTTCTGCCCAAAACTTCTGAGGAACACCTAAGTCGGCAAGCATTAATCTCACTGCTTCCTTTAGTGTTCTTACTCTTCTCTCATCAATGCCAATTTGTTGTGAAGTTCTGGAACTAGACAACTCGTGTCTAATACCAGACTCTTTAAGATAGGAAGTTAGGCGTTGGTTGGTGAACTCAGTTCCCCGATCACTTCTAATTTTGAAAATACTTAATGATTTTTCATTTTGAAGTCTTTTAAGGATCTTAATCAAATTCTCAGCCGTCTCATCCTTAGATTGCAAAGACATAACCCAAGTAAATCTTGAAAAATCATCAATAATGACTAGGGTGAATCTCATTCCTCCTTAGCTCTTTACAGGAATTAGACCGAATAGATCCATATGTAAAAGTTCTAAGCATCGGTTGGACTAAGATCTTCCTTTACTATTGAACGATGATTTTCTCTACTTGCCTAACTAACAAGCAGGACAAACCTTGTCCTTTAAAAATTTCAAATAAGGTAAACCAAAAACTAAATCATGCGAACAAATGTTGTTAATGGTTTTAAAATTAAGATGATTTAATCTCTTATGACATAACCAGTTTTGATCATTTTTAGCAATCATGCATATGAGATTAGATATCTTATTTTTCTAGTTCATTTTGTAAAAATTTCCTACTCTACTTCCGATCAGCAAAATGTTACCATGCTGATCCTTAACCAGACATGCATGTGTTTGAAAATCAATAGTAAATCCATTATCACTTAACTAGCTTATACTAATCATGTTATAACACAAGTTTTCAACAAGTAACACTCCGTAATTTCAGTCAGAAGTCTTCTATCTCTAGTCATGTGTCTGAATATCCACTATCCATATACCATATAGATTCCTCCAAGAAGCTTATTTGTTGTACCTACACAAAAACATATTTACAATCTTTTGGTACCCACATTCACTTGGGTCCTCGATCAATCATTCCCTTAGTAATACATATTTGAGTTATTTTGATGGATTTCCCATGTTGTGTTGTGATTAATGCGTAAGATTTATGCTTAACAGACATCTTCCTATTAGCATCTGAATGGTTAACCTTAGAGGATGGTTTTTGTCTAAAACATCCTAACTTCCTATCATGTTTTAATTTACCAGATTTGTTGGCTGCTTCCTTCCTAGGTTTCAGCCAACTTATAGTTGGTGGAACATAAATAATTTCATCATTTAAGGTTAAGTCCTTACAACTTGGATCAGTTCAAATATCAGATAAACTCCTTCTGACAAATTTTATTAGCTTAAACTTATCTATTGCTGAGTTTAACTTCTTATAGGACTTGTCTGAGTTGACATTGTCAAATCCTAAACCAGATTTGTATCCGGTAGGCCTCAGCACACTTATTTGTTGTCTGACTATATCTCTGAACCTTGTCCAGGAAATAACCACATATGCCAACTGTTGGTTTCAGAAAACAGAGTTTAAACATTTTTCTTGAGCTTCTCATTCTCAGATGAGAGCTCGATTATTTTGTTTTCAAAATCTTTTGGTTCTGAAGTTTGAGATTAAAAAGATTTATCAGATTCATATTTCAATCTCATTTCATTACAAGAGTTTTACAACTTCTTGTACTCACTAACCATGTCATTGAGTGCATCAGTTAATTCATCTCATGTAAATTATTCAGAGGAGAAGTAAAATACCTCAGAGTCAACTTCTTCTTTTTCCATGAAACATGTGACCTCTTCACATCACTATCGTTGGATGATGAGTTATCTGAATCGCTTTGGTCCCTCTTGGTTTTGTTGTCAGTCGTCATAAAGCTTTTGATTATTTCTTGTCCTTCTTCTTCTCATCACGCTTTGGCTTCCTACACTCTGACTTGAAGTATCCTAGTTTATCACAGTTAAAACACTTCAAGTTAGCCTTATAGTTATTCTTATCATTATTGTTGTTGTTTGAAGAGCTTGAGTTAGAATTTCTCTTCTTCATGAATTTTCCAAATTTCTTCACGAGAAGAGTCATGGCGTCGCTGCTGATCTGCTCGGTAGTAGTCTTCACATTGGTGACAGTAGGTGGCTCCTTAACAGTCACCAACGCCTTGGTTGCAATGGCAGATATAGAGAGATCCTCTTCATTCCTAGAGTTTATTACAAATTCATAGGCCTTTAGATCGGCTAACAAGTCAAAGAGCTCTATCTTGTTGAGATCTTTAGACTCCCTCATCGCCATTGTCTTGATATCCCACTCCCTGGGTAGAGTACGCATGACTTTGATTGCAACATCTCTATTGATGTAAGTCTTGCCCAGAAAATAGAGAGTAGTGATAATCTTGTTGAATCCCATAAGTTGTCAAACTATTGTGTGGAAACCATAAGCTTGTTCTCTTTGGTTTGCTCGTTACCTTCACAGAGTTGAGTTAACCTCTCCCAGATTTCTTTCACAGTATCGCATGATATGATGTAGTTAAACATGTTGTCATCCAGAGTTCTGTACAAGATATCTTTTATCAGGTTGTCGAGGTTGTTCTTCCTCTTATCTTCACTGGCCCATTCAGATTTGTCTTTCTCAATCTTTATAAGACCATTAGTGATAACTCTCCACATGTCACCATCTGAGGCAGAAAGATGAGCATGGATCCTCTTCTTCCATACCACATAGTTTTCTTTTGAAAACATGGTAACCTTGGTGTTGGAAGTCTTAAACATGATTCAGATTCTTTTGGTGCTTGAGAATAGAAAATAAGGCACTGATACCATTTGTTGGGATCGGTGCTACCAAGAGAGACTAGAGTCTGACTATTGTTAGCATCTTATGATAAACTCTTCGATAATAATCCTGTGAGGAATTAGTATCTATTTATATTCTTCGCATATCCTCCCAACACTTGAAATGGATTTAAGTGCGGAAGTGTTCATCGGATTTGAAGCTTGAGACAACTGAATGTAAATGGAAGAAAGTAAGAACACAAGGATTTTTATGGATGTTCAGTGATAAAACTCCTACGTCACCCTTTCTTCCATATTCGGAAGGATATCCACTAAATATTTTGAATCAAATACAACTCACTAATCTAGATAAATCTCTGTTGAACAAAACAATATTTGTTCAACTTATAGCACTGAAATTTCTCACAGAAAAGACAGTATATGATTATAATATTTTTATAGCTAGACAGTAAGATAGATGCTTGATTTTGGAAACTTTCTTTTATCGAATGTGTGAAGCGGTTAGGTGTTTCGACCGTTGTCCATTGGCTTCCATATATAGTTGAAGTACACCAACGGTCAAATATTCTTTGAGGACACGTGACATGTGTTCGTTGGAAGGCCGCCTATAGTACGAGAGTACATCAGGCTATGAATGTTTGGATCGTGGACGTACTAAACGAGTGTTGCGTCGAATATCCTCTGATCTTATCTTGTATTGGAGTTGAGGGATATTCGCATACGTGGCGTTCATTCATTGATGGAATTAGATGGCTTTTTAGACTATTGAAAGAAGTGGAGCAGGCAGCAAATTGATCGTGGGTAGTCGGATGCTTCCTTTCGACAGTTGCTAAAGCAAGGCATCAAACATTCTTCATCGGACTACGTCTAAAAGGGTTAGACGCCTTCTAACTACGTATCCCTTCAGACCTCATCTGAAGGAGTTAGACCTCTTCTAACTACGTATCCCTTCAGACCGTGTCTTAAAGAGTTAGAACTCGTCTAACTACGCATTCCATCAGACTTCGTCTAAAGGAGTTAGACCTCGTCTAACTACGTAAGACAACTTTTTTTAGACCGCGTCTAAGGTAGCGTTGTCTTATATTTGTTCCTACACAAAACATATAGACCACTCAGCTTTATTCACAACTAAGTTTAACATAGATCATTAAAATAATGTCAACATTAAATAAACTTATTCCCTAGTTTATATAAGTCAAAATAATTTGACCCAACACTATAAAATGTTGTTATTAAGCAATATCAACTATTTTAAATATCGTAGCCATTACTCAATATCAATCGCCCAAAATATGTTATTATTAATTAATATCAACCGCTATAAAAATTGTTGTGATTTATAAAATAATAATTTCAATTATTTTAATTAATAATCACTTTAAAATAAATTTAAATATTTTATACAAAATTTCAAATAACAAGATAATTTGTAAATATAATTCAAAAATTAACATTTAAAATTATTTAACTCAAATATTTACCAATAATACATTTAAAATAAAATACAAAATACAAAATAATAAATAAATAAAATAATAATTTAATCTTCTATTTCTTCTTCATTAGTTCATCCTCCTTTTGAGAATTAACTTCCTTCAAATTTAACATACATGTATAAAAAGACATTTAAAACATATGGTTAAAGGTATTTATTTAATGTATTTAACAATTTCTCAAATATATTTATATTAGAAAACTTGTTTGTGCGATGATAATTTACTTATAAAGCAAATGTCAGTTATATTTTCTATCTAAAAGCAAATGTCAGTTATATTTTCTATCTAAAAGCAAAAGCGAGAAAGGATTTGAAGCATATAAATAGACAGAGGAGGAAGAGAGAGAAATTGAGCAACCTCGAAATTATTATCGAGGTTAAATGAAGAGAGAGGTTGAGTACATTTATATGTTTGATAGCATAAGTTAAGTTATGGAAAGAGAAATTTATGGAGGAGAATAATAGTTATCGAGGTTAAAAAGAAGAATGATCTATTTATTTATTTTAAATTTATATATATATATTATAATTTAACAATTTTAATTATTTATATATTTTTATAAATTATTAAGTTAAAAAAATATTTAATATTAACTATTTTTAAAATAGTAATATATAGACGGAGTAGGAAGAGAGAGAAATTGAGCAGTTAAGAAATTATCAAGGTTAAATGAAGAGAGATGTTGAGTACATTTCTATGTTTGATAGCATAAGTTAAGTTATGGAAAGAGAAATTTATTGAGGAGAGTAAGGGTTATCGAGGTTAAAGAGAAGAATGATCTATTTATTTATTTTAAATTTATATATATATATATATATATTATAATTTAACAATTTTAATTATTTATATATTTTTATAAATTATTAAGTTAAAAAAATATTTAACATCAACTATTTTTAAAATATATATATATATATATATATATATATATATATATATATATATATATATATATATATATATATATATATATATATATATATATATATATAAATTGTTAAAATCTCGAATTAACTCTTAAAATTTTAAGATTTTAAGATTTCACGTATGGTTAACGAGTCTGATTTTAAGTAAACTTTTAAATAAGTAAACTATTGCGATTTTAAATTTACAATAATAAGATTTGATTTTAAGTAAACTCTTAAATAAGTAAACTATTACGATTTTAAATTTACGATAATAAGATTTTATGATTTTACGAGTTTATAAATAATTTCGATTTTACAATTTTATACGATTTTACATTTAAAAAAATAAATTTATATTAATTAAATTAAAAAATAAAGTTAATATTTATTTTAATTAATTAATTAATATAATTAATTTTATAAATATAATTTTTTAGTTATATTTACTTATTATTATATTTTAATTAATTTTATATTAAAATATATAAAAAAATTTTAAATTGGTTAATTAGAAAAATTTAATTATATTTATAAATAATAATAATATATAACTATTATTTTTTCAAATTAAATTTTTACGATTTCACGTAAACTCTAGATTTTACGAGTTTACAGCTAGCTATGATTTCTAACAAACTCTCAGTTTTTATCGCTTTTATATATATATATATATATATATATATATATATATATATATATATATATATATATATATATATATATTTTAAATAACAAATTAAATTAACTTTTTAAAGTTTTTAAATTTAAAATATATTATATGTATATTTATTTAAATAAATATGAATATTTAAAATGTAATTATATATATATATATATATTTATATTTAATTACAGAATATATGAAATTATATTATGTTTTTAAATTTAAAATATATTATCATACAGTTTTAGTTTTTTTTACTTATTATTATTATTATTAAAATTATGATAAAATATATATATATAATTTATTATTAATAAATCCATATATTTATAAAAATAAATATCAATTATAATTTAAATTTTATAAAAATTATTTACAAATTATATAAATTATCTAATTCAACCATTAAAATATATATTAGGATTAATAATATATAATATGAATTTTATATTTCTTCATTCATCTCAAATCTCAAATCTTTTATCTCTAATCTAATCACTTATTAAGTTTTTATCTTAAAATCCTAAATTTTATTTTCTCCCTATTATTAGTAATTTTTATTCTTATTAAACCTTAAAATTTATTAATATTTTATATTTTTCATAAACACTAAATCTTATTAATATTTTTTATTTTTATTTTCTCTAAACCTAAGTTTAAAAAAACAATTCATTATTCATATATATATATATATTTTTTTCAATATTATCTTCATCTCATTCCTTGCATAAAAATAAATAAAAATAAGTCAAAATCTGCATATAAATTTTTATCACATTTTGAATGACTTTTTTTTATTATTTTTATTTTATAAAATAATAAAATTTACTTAAACATTTTGCTGAAATAATAAAATATAATATAAAAATATCTATACAAAAGTATGCAAAGTTACAAAAAAAAAAAAAAAAAAAAAAAAAAAAAAAAAAAATATATATATATATATATATATCAAAATAAGTTTTATACTTAAATTCTAAATCATATACCCTAAACTTTAAACTAATTACCCCACCAAAGTAACCTAGTGGTTATAGCCGGCTTAAGAAACTAAAAGGTTACGGGTTCGATTTCATTTAAAAACGTTTTGAGTTTAAGCATAGACCATGCCCTAAACTAATTATATATATTTAAATAAAAAATATAATAAATTAATAATATTATTACTTATAAATGTTAATAATTAAAGATACCATAAATCTTAAACTAATTATATATATATATATATATATATATATATATATTCTTATAAAAATCCTAAACCTAAACATACATAAATATTAAACTATTACCTCCAAAGATTTATACATTTAACTTTAAATTATATACCCTTAAACTAATTATATAAATATATTCATATAAAAATAATATAATAAATTTATAATATTTATATTTATATTTGTAAATTTATATTATTTGTATATATATTATGATTAATTATTAATAAGTATATTAATATATAAAAAAAATATAATTTAAATTTAATGTTTTTTTTTACAAATAAAAAATTAATAATTATTAACTAAATACGCAAGTTAAAACAATATATAAAAAAATAAATATCAACAGTTTCAAAACTGTTGATATTGACCATTTCATATCAACCATTTTAAAAACCGTTGATATTTATTTGTTTTTATATCAACCATTTTAAAATTGTTGATATTAACCTAATGTATATTCCCTCTATATCAACGGTTTTTAAAATGATTAATATAGATGTGGTGAATATCAACGATTTTTATAAATGTTGATATAAAGTGAGTCAATATCAACCATTTTAAAATCTATGAATATAGATGAATTAATATCAACCGTTTTAAAAGCGGTCTATATTGACCCTCCTTATATTAACGGTTTTTAAAATTGTTGGTATTACCCCCTTAATATCAATTGCAGAAAAAATGGTTACTGTTTTTGGTTATTATTACTGTTTTTTTTACTAGTGATGAGAGATTGTTCGTACACAATCCCATTTAAACTCTAATTTTAGTTAGGTACCAAAATCCTATATGTTGATAGGTGAGAGAGAGACTTCGTACACAATTTCATTTTAAACCCTAACTGTAATTAGGTATCAAAACCCTATTGTCTATAGGTACGATATTCTTCGTACATGGTCCCGTTTTAAACCATAATTGTAGTTAGGTACTTAAAACCATATTTATCGATAGGTTCGAGAGATCGTTCGTACACAATCCTATTTTAACCCTAATTTTAGTTATATATTAAAATCGTATTTATTGATAGGTACAAGAGTTCGTTCGTACACGATCCCGTATTAAACCTTAATTATAGTTAGGTACTAAAACCCTATCTATCGATAGGTACGAGAGATCGTTCGTACATGATCCTGTTTTAAACCCTAATTGAACTTAGGTACCTAAACTCTATCTATTGATAGGTACGAGAGATTGTTCGTACACAATTCTAATTTAAACATTAATTGTAGTTAGATACTCAAAACCCTATGTATCGATACGTATGAAAGATTGTTCTTAAACGATCCCATTTTAAACACTAATTGTAGTTAGGTACCAAAACTCTATCTATTGACAAGTACAAGAGATCATTAATACATGATCCTGTTTAAAAACCTAAGTTTACTTAAGTACCAAAACCCTATGTATCGATAGGTACGAGAGATTGTTTGTATGAGATTCCGTTTTAAACCCTAATAGTAATTAGGTATCAAAACTCTATATATCAATAGGTACGAGAGATCATTCGTACACGATCCCGTTTAAAACCCTAATTGTACTTAGGTTCCAAAACTCTATCTATTGATAGGTACGAGAGATCATTCATACATAATCCTATTTTAAACCCTAATTGTATTTAGGTACACAAAACTCTATCTATCGATAGGTATGAGAGATTGTTCGTACACGATCCAATTTTAAATCCTAATTGTAGTTAGGTACCAAAATTCTATATGTTGATAAGTACGAGAGAGAGTTCGTACACGATCCTGTTTTAAACCCTAATTGTAGTTAGGTACCAAAACCCTATATGTAGATAAGTACGAGAGAGAGTTCGTACACGATCCCATTTTAAACTCTAATTTTAATTAGGTACAAAATCCTATCTATGGACAGGTACGAGAGATCCTTCGTACATGATCCCCTTTTAAACAATAATTATAGTTAGGTACCCAAAACCCTATTTATCGATAGGTTCTAAAGATCGTTCGTACACAGTCCCGTTTCTAACCCTAATTGTAGTTAGGTACCAAAACTCTATCTATTTATAGGTACGAGAGATCGTTCATATACGATCCCATTTTAAACCTTAATTGTAGTTAGGTACCAAAACCCTATTTATCGATAGGTACGGGAGATTGTTCGTACATGATCTTATTTTAAACCCTAATTGAACTTAGGTAGCGAATCCCTACCTATATATAGGTATGAAGGATTGTTCGTACACAATCCTATTTTAAACTCTAATTGTAGTTAAGTACCCAAACTCTATTTATTGATAGGTATAAGAGATCGTTCGTACATGATCCCGTTTGAAACCCTAATTTTTGTTAGATACTAAAACCCTATCTATCGATAGGTACGAGAGATTGCTCTTACACGATCTCGTTTTAAACCTAAATTGTAATTAGGTATCTAAACCTATTTGTCAATTGGTACGATATATTTTTCGTTCATGATCCCATTTTAAACCTTAATTATAGTTATGTACCGAAACCCTATCTTTTTATAAGTGTGTTAATCGTTCGTACACAATTCCTCCTAAAAACCTTATATGTCTATAGGTTGAGATATCATTGTATTCAATTTTATCAAAAATCATATCTGGTGATATGTGCGTTAATCGTTGGTACACGATTCTACCTGGAAAACCCTATATGTTGATAGGTCGAGACATCATTTGTATATGATTCCATCTAAAAACCATATATATTGATATGTGCATTAATCCTTCGTATATGATTTTGTCTAGAAAACTTTATATGTCGATAGGTCGAGATACGTTTGTATACAATTCCGTCTAAAACCTTATTTGTTGTTAGGTGCGTTCATTGTTCGTACATGATTCTGTCTAGAAAACTCTATATGTTGAGAGGTCGAGATATCATTTGTATATGATTCCGTGAAAAACCATATATGTTTATAAATGCAGTAATCATTCATACACTGAAAAATCCTATTTGTCGATAGATCGAGACATCGTTTGCATACAATTCCATCTAAAACCCTATTTATTAATAGGTGCACTAATCGTTCGTACATTATAACACTTGGAAAACCCTATATGTCGATAGGTCGAGACATTGTTTGAATACAATTCTGTATAAAACCCCTATCTCTTAATAGGTCGAGACATTGTTTATATACAATTCTGTATAAAAACCCTATTTGTTGATATGTCGAGACATCATATATACACGATTTCGCCAAACCCTACCTATTGATAAGTTGGAAAGTCGTTCATGTACAATTTGATCACAAATCCTATTCTCCAAGCAAAACACTATATATCGATAGATACTTAAACAAAAACTCTATCTCTCGATAGGTATCTATAATCCCCGGGAAAACCTTTTTGCGTAGGCTTCCGTGAAAAGCTTGAGGTTCTAGAAAATAAATATTGGTTTGCGTGTCATGAATATTCTTTTAAAATAAAATATTATTTTCAAAATATTTCATTGATTACTGATAGCTTTTGAAATTAATTAAAAATAGAAAACTTCGGGGTTCAGTTTTAAATAATCCTGAGATTTATGATAATCAAATTACAATTTGACTTATAGAAAATCATTTAGTTTAAATTAATTAAACATAATTAATTTAAAAGATTATTTATTTTGAAAGAGAGTCGCTAATTGATTTTTTGGAAATCAATAAAAGTTGGCATACGTGTACAAACGTATTTACTAGAGTTTTCTATTAGTTCGTAGTTTTGTGATACTCGGGAAAAGGCTTTTGTGCTTCATCCTCCGTATCCGTTTTAAAAACGATATCTACTTTTAAAGTTGAATTTTGAAAATTGGTTGTATAATATTTGAGTTTTAACCAATTATTCGTCCGGTCTTAAACATGAGTAAGGTTTGTGTGTTATTTAAACTATTGAAACAACAATAATTAAATGTTGGTTCCTGTTGATGATTTCTTAGAGAGGAAATACTTGAACAATAACAATCATTTTTAAAGGCATTAGGGTTTAGAAATAAACACCAAATAGATTGTTGTCAAAATATTCCAAAAATATTTTAAAAGCATTTTCTAATTTTTCGGGATTTTGAGAAAATGATTTGAATTTTAAAAACTATAAAAATAATTTTGGATTTTGAAAAGTGGAACCAAACAGACTGGAGTACTAAGACTCGAGTTCATTTATATCGGTCGAAGTCAACTGACCCTTGGTCCGGGTCGAGGAGCCTCTCAGTCGAGGCTCGGGATCTTCGGTTTAAGTGATGAAGTCCCTCGGTCTGGATTCTAAGGACTCTCGGTCCTTGGATGATCTTATCGGTCTAGGAGTAAAAAACTATAAGTCTTGGGCGAGACTGGGGCTAAGTCCCTCAGTCGAGGTGTATGAACCTTTCGGTCCTAGGCTAACTCTAGGCTAGGTCCCTCGGTCCTAGGCTTGGGAGCTCTCGGTCCCAAGTTAGGGATTCTTGGTCCCAAGTTTAAGATTCTCGGTCCAAAGGTTCGACCTCTCGGTCCTGAGGTCCAAGAGTCTCAGTCCCGGGTTAGACCTCTTGGTCCTAGGTTGGACATCTCGGTCCTATATGAAACTCATTGGTTAGATTTCTCGGTCTTCTCTCAAGAACATCGGTCAGACCTATCGATCCTAGCTCAAGAACATATCTCCTCGGTCTCGCTCGTAGGTTCGAATTTCTTGGTCCTAGGTTTCGGTTCGGAGCGAGAATCCTCGATCGGATCTCTCAGTCATATGCTACCAAGCCTTTGTCGTTAAGAACTTTAAAAGTTCATTTTTTAATTAATTTTTTATCTTTATTTCTTTGATCCAATGGTTTGGGTAGCTTCACAAACCTAACACGAACATGTTGATCATCATCTCAAGATATCAATCGACCTGGATAATGATCAATTTGTTCAAATCAGTTTGTGATCTAAAATCGGATTTTTTATTTTAAAGTTATTTTGAAGTATAAAGAGCTATCCAATAATTTCCTTTCATTACATATACTTGATTGATACATAAATAAGAACATTGGATGCTTGTTTGAACCAATTCAAAAACTCAAAATTTTATTTATGTTGAAAATTTAAATTTTTATCAAACATGATCGGGATTGATCAAACATGATTCAAATAGTTGTCCGATATCATTACAATCATGTTGGGAAGTTTTATGGACTGTGATTCAACATAATTTACCCAAGAACAGTAAACCCGTTTTTTTTATTTTAAAAATTCAAATTTAGGTTTTTGTTATTTAGATCGATTGGTCGGTTCTATCTTATCCAAATAGTTTTTAAATAATCCTAGTATCGATTTCAATCCATAAAATATCATAAACATCAAGCATACAAGCTTATGAAATTTTAAATATTTCAAATTCAAACTATGAATATGAATTAGAGATAGATTAAAATCTTCAAGGCTTCAAACGGATTTTTGAAAAATCTAGAATCTTTGAGCTTAAAAGGCGGATTGTTTATAAATTGTGATTTTAGAGTGGAGATTGGAGTCTCTAGTTTGGGAATGACTCAGGGGGTCTATTTATAACTGTCCTGAGTCGGTGGAGGCTTCAAGTGGCCCAAATCGGCCAAAACATTAATGACTTTTGGTTGTTATTGGCTTAAGTTGTCAAAATAGGGATGAATCAACCCTATTTTGATAGGGAAAAATGATCACCCTCGTATGGTAATCCTTTTAGGCTTTAAATGAGCCAAAATGATGGACAAACGAGGAAGTTCTAAAAAGAGAAGATCAACACAGATCTTCATCCTTATCTACGCGGTGTCGCGATGTAGAAGACGATAGTAGGCCAAAACAACGTCATTTTGTATGCATTTGGCATTCCTTCAGCGTTCTGTTGAGGCGTCATTAAGAACGGGGGTTCCATTAGAGTTTTGGCTAACGGACGTTAGACAAGTAAGTGCCCCGCACGTGCGCTTCTTCTCGGCTACAACTGGCTACACAAAGCACTCTAATGCATTGGATAGGAATCCAGCCTCCATCCGATGGACGCGGCTCCTACTGTAATTCTTTCTTATGTTTTCGGCTACATTCGATTACAGATTTAATTTTTATTTTAAAACTAATAGGATCAGCGGCACCAATAAAGACGGGTGTTTGGCTATTGATGACGACTTCGGATAAACGGTTTGATAGAATTCCTGTTAGGGATTAATATCTCTTTCTATTCTTCGCAAATCCTTCGAACTCTTGAAACAGATTCAAGTGCGGAAATGTTTGTCGGATTTGAAGCTTTGAAACACTGAAAGATGAATGGAAGAAAATAAAGAACACAAGAAGTTGTTTATGGATGTTCAGAGCAAACTCTCCTACGTCACCCCTTCTTCCAACCACCGGAAGAATTCACTATACTTCTTTGAATCAATTACAGTTCACTAATCTAGCTAACTCTCTGTTGAACAAAACAACATTTGTACAACTTACAATACTGAAGTTTTTTCACAGAAAAGACATTATGTAATACAATGTATTCACAACTAGATGATAAGTGAGATGTTTGATTTCAGGAACTTTCTTCAATGAAAAATGAAGCAGCTCTCTCTTTCTTGTATTTTTCAGCCAGCAATTTGTTCGTTGTCTTAGGCAACAATTTATTCTTAAAAAGTTTCAACGGTCAAATCCTTCTTTTGGACACATGTCATCTTTCCGTTGGATGTACTATCCATGAGGTACTGGTAGTACAGCAGGAAAATATTTTTGAGATCGTAGTAGTACAATGCAGTACAGGAAATTTGAATTATGGCAAACGTGGCAGTTATTCATTTGTTGAGCTCTACTGTCAGCTGTCTGGAAGACTCTACTGCCAGCTGTCTAGAAGAGCATCTGCCTTCAGATGCCCATCTAATCATCTTAGCCGTTCATCTGCTTAGACGCCCCCATCTAACATTAGATGCCCACGTCTAACCACACTGGTTAGACCCCCACGTCTAACCACACTAGTTAGACCCCACGTCTAACTCTGTGCGTTGACTTTTAGCTGTGCCTGCAAATTAACAAAAATTCAATTATTAATTATGCGTCTGGTGAAATTTGAACCCAGGTCACCAACATGACAGGTAGGTGTACTTACCACTACACCACATACTATGTTTATATCTAAATTTATATTTATATATTTGATATGACTAACAATTATTGAACTTAGTTTTATCCATTTATTATCAAAACCATTTCATCAATCATCAAATCAAAATTGTTAAATTATTTTAAATCAATTAGAAATTTTAACCCAACAATTTCTCCCTTTTTGATTATTTAAGCTAAATTATCAAAACCAGTTTAAACATTAAAAATTTCAACCCAACAATTTCCCTTTTTGATTATTTAAACTAAATTATCAAAACTAGTTGAGTTCATGATTTAAACATAATTTAGGCATTATCATAATCTAACAATCCTAAAAATATTTCTAAGGTAAGAAAACTTAGACTCGAAAAGTGGCTTTGAGAAGATGTCAGCCACTTCAGGCTGTTGATTGTCATATGCTATGTCCGAGCAGTCGGCTGTCCAGAAGACGTTTGTCTCTTCCAAGTTGCTTTCCTGTTTTACCTGCATTTAAAGACAATAAATCTAGTTCCCAATTTTCTTTGGGTCCATGGCTTATTAGTCCCTTGGGAATCCATACTTTGATTATTTTTATAGATTTCCAATGTTGCGTTGTGATCGGTGCGTATGATTTAGGCTTAGCAGACGTCTTCCTACTAGCAGTTGAACTATTAATCTTAGAGGATGATTTTTGTTTGAAACTCCTTGACTTCCTTTCAAGTTTTAATATGCCAGACTTACTGGCTACTTCCATCTTAAGTTTCAGCCAGCTAACAGTTGACAGAACATAAGTAATCTCATCCTATAAGGTTAACTCATCACATCTTGGATCAATTCCATTCTCAGTTAAGCTCCCTTTGACAAAGTTTATAGACTTAAAATTGTCAGTTTCTGGGTTTAACTTTTCACAAGACTTGTCTGAGCCATTGCCATCAAATCCTAAACCGGATTTGCATCCGGCAGGCCTCAGCATACTTATCTGCTGTCTGACTGCATTTCCAGACTTCGTCCAGGAATCGACCACATATGTCAAACCTTGGTTTTCAGAAATTAGAGTTTGAACATTTTCCTATAGCTTTTCATTCTCAGATGAAAGCTCAGCCATTTTGTTTTTAAAAACTTCAGAATCATTATTTCGAGATGAAGAAGAGCTGTCAGATTTGTTTTTCAATTTTAGTTCATCAAAAGAATCTGACAATTTCTTGTACTCAATGACCATGTCATTGAGTGCAGTAATTAACTCATCTCTTGAGAATTTTTCAGAGGAAAAATTAAATACCTCAGAGTCAACTTCTTCTTTTGCCATGAAGAATGTGACCTCTTCATCATCACTAACGTTGGATGATGAATCATCTGAGTCGCTGTCAGCCCACTTGGCTTTGTTTTCAGCCGCCATGAGAGTCTTCAGCTCTTTCTTGTTCTTTTTCTCATCTTTCTTTTTCTCATCAAGCTTCGGCTTGCTGTTTCCTTCCTTGAAGTGTCTCTTCTTCATGAATTTGCAGATTTTCTTAATGAAAAGAGCCACGGCATCGCTGCTAATCTGCATAGTAGCAGCCTTCACAGTAGTGGTAGTAGATGACTCCTCAGCCGTCACAAATGCCTTTGTTATGATGGTGGATGTGGGGTGCTCCTCTTCATTTTTATAGTTCAACTCGAACTCATAGGCCTTCAGATCGGCCAGTAAGTCAAAGAGCTCCATCTTATTGAGGTCTTTAGACTCCCTCATCACCATCGTCTTAATATCCCACTCTTTGGGCAAAGCATGCATGACCTTGATCGCAACCTCTCTATTGTTGTAAGTCTTGCCCAGAGTGGATAGAGAATTGATAACCTTACTAAATCTCTCATCGAACTCAATCATCGTCTCTCCAGGACACATCTTGAAGTTATCGAACTTTTGAGTGGAAACCATGAGTCTGTTTTCTTTTGTTTGCTCGTTGCCCTCACACAGTTTAGTCATCTTCTCCCAAATATCTTTGGCAGTGGGACATGTGATAATCTTGTGTACCATGTTGTCATACAATGTCTTGTAGAGGATGTCTTTTTCTATGTTGTCGAGGTTGTTCTTTCTTTTATCTTCACTGGTCCACTCAAATCTAGTCTTCTCAATCTTTATCGGACCGTTGGTGATGACAAACCACATGTCATCATTTAGATGAGCGTGGACTCTCACCTTCCACACGACATAGTTTTCCTCTAAGAACATGAGAACATTGTTGATGACAGTCATATACATGATTCAAATTCCTTAGAAGCTTGAGAATAGAAAACGAGGCTCTAATACCAATTGATAGGATCGGCAACACCAATAGAGACGGGTGTCTGGCTATTGATGACGACTTCGGATAAACGATTTGATAGAATTCCTGTTAGGGATTAATATCTCTTTATATTCTTCGCAAATCCTTCGAACTCTTGAAACATATTCAAGTGCGGAAATGTTCGTCGGATTTGAAGCTTTGAACCAATGAAAGATGAATGGCAGAAAGTAAAGAACACAAGAAGTTGTTTATGCATGTTCGGAGCAAACTCTCCTACGTCACCCCTTCTTCCAACCACCTGAGGGATTCACTATACTTCTTTGAATCAAATACAGTTCACTAATCTAACTAACTCTCTGTTGAACAAAACAACCTTTGTTCAACTCACAACACTGAAGTTTTCTCACAGAAAAGACAGTATATAATACAATGTATTCACAAATGTTTGTCTGTTGTCTTAGGCAGCATATTATTTTTGAAAAGCTTCAACGGTCAAACAGACAATTTGAATTATGGCAAATGTGACAATTATTCATTTGTTGAGCTCTACTGTTAGATTTCTGGAAGACTCTGCTGTCAGCTGTCTAGAAGAGAATCTGCCTTCAGATTCCCATCTAATCATCTTAGCTGTCCATCTGATCATCTTAGACATTCATTTGCTTAGACACCCCCATCTAACATTAGACGTCCACGTCTAAGCACACGTTAGACCCCACGTCTAACTCCACTGGTTAGACTGCACGTCTAACACCGTGCGTTGACTTTTAATTGTGCCTGCAAATTAACAAAAATCCAATTATTAATTATGCGTCTAGTGAGATTTGAACCCAGGTCTCTACCATGACAGGCAGGTATACTTACCACTACACCACAGACTATGTTTATATTTAAATATATATTTATATATTTGATAAGACTAACAATTATTGAACTTAGTTTTATCCATTTATTATCAAAAACAATTTCATTAATCATCAAATCAAAATTATTAAGTTACTTTAAATCACTTAAAAATCTTAACCCAATAATTTCTCCCTTTTTGATTATTTAAGCTAAATTATCAAAACCAGTTTAAACATTAAAAATTTCAACCCAAGAAAAACCTTAAGGGTTTGTTTAAATTTTTTTTTCACCATTTGGCTTTAGTTTTGATCTTTTTAAATACAAAAAATATTAAAATAAATATGGTAAATATTTTATCAATTTATTTATTTATTTTTTTATATATTTTTAGGGTTAAATAAATAATTCTTTTAGAAAAAATGAATATAAAAATCCATTCTAAATTATTTATTTTTGTCCCTTATTTTTTCTAAATTTATTTTTAGATAAATGAGTACAACATTTGTCCCAAATAATTTTTTTTATTTTGACAATTTTTCTTAATTAAATAGACTTTAATTATCATAATAATTTGCCTAATTAATTGTTTTAGTTGGTTTATGACCATGGGATTAATTAATTTGATTTTATATATTTAAAAATAAAATAATTATTTTAATATTATAAATTTTATTATAGATTTTTAGTGCTTACAGTATTCAAGACTAGTTTATCAACAAGCACAACGATCATTCGTACATGATCCTGACAAAACCCTATCACGCAAATATGTATCAAACCATATAATCCAAATAGGTATTCAAGCTATATATATCGATAGGTATGCAAACTATATCTCTCGATAGGTATGTAGGTCTTGTTTATCAACAAGCACAATGATCATTCATATATGATCCTAACAAAATCCTATCTATCGATAGGTATCCAAGTCTTGTTTATCAACAAGTACAACGATCATTCGTACATGATCCTAACAAAACCATATCTCTCGAATATGTATTCAAAACTCTATATCTCGAATAGGTATTCAAAACTCTATCTCTCGATAAGTACTCAAAGCTAAACCCCATCACTAGAATGGGTATATCTTCAAACATTATCTTCTGATAGGTACTCCAATAAAAAATTATATTATTCAATAGGTATTCTCTTTTAATTCTCAAACACAAAACCTATATGTTGATAGTACAACGGCCATTCATACATGATCGTCTTCAACCTCACCTGTGAGTGACTTTCGTGGCAAGTTTGTCAACTCCCGCAATAAACCTACATGTCGATAGTACCCTGATCATATGTATATGATCGCTAAATGCATTACTTTTGAGTAAGCCTCATAAGTAAGCTTGTCATCTTTCACCAAGACTTATTTGTTGATAGTCTCGCGATCATACACATATGATCGTCCTGGCAAATAACCTTAGCCATTTATACATGACTAACTTGAATAATCTATTGATATTTATTCTAGATAGAAATTGATATTTCAATACATATGATTATCTCTATCTTACGGATTTTATAGGTACTTTGTTGAGATTTGTAAAAGAGGATTCCAAGATTTATCCTTGTTAGTATAATCAAAGAAAGATTTTTAAAGCAACGCTTGAAAGCACATTGACGAAATGTTATACACAGCATCACTAGGTCACTCCAACATCAGCACGGTGCAGGTTCCATCTTTCTAAAATATCGTCATTATCAATTGGACAAGATAACTTAGTGTTAGATGTCATATTAGAATCAGCAGTTTCAAGACGAATTTGTTATATTCAAACTCGATTTGAGAGGGACACTTAGTAAGTACTAAAAATCTACATACCTGGTTTATAAAATTAAAATAATTATTTTCATTTATTTTTAAATAAATAAAATCAAAATAATTAACCCCAAGGCCAAAATATAATTAAAATAATTAATTAGATTAATTAAAATAATTAATTAGATTAATTATTGTGATAATTAAAATCTAATTAATTAAGAAAAATAAAAAGAAAACACAAAATAAATTTTTTTGGGATAAATATTGTACATATTTTATCTTAAAATAATTTTAGAAAAAAATTAAGGTATAATAATAAATTATTTAGGACGAAATGAGGTACTCATTTTATCCCCAAAAATTATTTAATTAACCAAAAAATATAAGTAAATAAAAAATTGGCAAAATATTTGTCATATATATTTTTAATATTTTGTGTATTTTAAAAGATTAAAATTAAAGGCAAAAGGTTTAAAGAAAAACCAATTTCAAACAAAACCTTAAGGTTTTAAAATAAATTCGTAACTTGTTGTATCCGAATTTCTATGAAAATGCTATAGTATAAACCACAATCATCGAATAGGCGCTGAATTTTCATTCAACGCCTTAGAAGCATTCACGTCGCCCGCTGTAGACGAAGGAACTTACGCTCGCAAAGCATGAGATCAGCTAACGTTGTTAGCTGAAATGTAGACAAAACGCTGAAATGCGATGGAACCATGAAGAATTGCCAAGAGACCGCTCAGTGTCCGCGTTCTCGCCCGAAACAACGTCATTTCATGCTCCGATCATCTTCTTTGTCACAATTGCCGGAGGGATAAGATCGAATCCCATCTTTGATTTTTCAAAGATGTAACTCAGCCGATAGTCTACCTTTTTGGCTGATTTGAAAGGTGAAATGATCCCCGTACTTCGGTGATCATTTTCCCTACACATTTAGGCATAATCACTACCTATTCTGACAAGTTGATCCAAAAATAGCCAAAACGTCATTAATGACTTTTGACTGATTCAATCCACTTGGATGGATCAATCAACTTTGAGAGACTATAAATAACCTCCCTCAACAATTATGAAGCCAAGAGAATCTTTCTCCAGCTTCGAATCAAAAGAAATAAAAAAAATCGCTAATAAAGCTCAAGCTGGCTGGATTTTTCGAAATTCTTTATGAGGCCTTAAATCTTGGATCCAGACATCCCTAAAGCTTCCCTAAGGTCTAAGGAGTGTTATTCAATCTATTGTATGCTTCTAATCACCCTTTAATTCATAATTCCGGTTTCAATTTGAAATTTTTATATTTTAATATTCACAACTTGTATATTGTACTGTTGTTGGATTTTAAGATTTGAAATTGATCTTATGATCATTTCCAAGATTTCTATACAGGTTTGAATCAATCAATAAACCTTAAACAGAAAAACCCAAATTTGAATTTTAAAAATCCAAAACTCGGGTTTGTTATTCTTGGGCTAATTGAAAATTTTGAGTTTTTGAATTAGTTCAAATGAACAATTAGTGTTAATGTTTTGGTACCAATCAAGTATATGAAGTATAAAGAAATTATTGGCAAACTCTTTAGACTTCAAAACAACTTTAAAACAAAAAAAAAATGGCCATAAACTATTTTAAATAAATTAATCATCATCTAGGTCGATTGATACATTGGGATGATTTTTCAAATATTCATGTGAGCTTTGGGAATCTACTTTAGCCCTTGGATCAAGGAATCCAAGCCTCCATCAAAATTGAAAAACCTGCAATTTTGATATTCTTGAGGACTGGTAGGTCCGACTGATAAAACTTAGTTAGGACCGACAGGTCTGACCGAGGCTTTTCAGTTAGGACTGAGAGGTCCGGCCGATATTCTTCATCGATGACCGAGAGGTTCGACCGATATTATTCATCTAGGATCGAGTGGTCCGACTAAGTATTTTAAATCCAACCGAGAAATCAGACATAAAACCGAGGAGTATCGCACACGACCGAGAACTCCCGAACCCACAACCGATGACTTCCACCCAAGACCAAAAAGGGGTTTCCGAGGATCCTAAACCCGGACTGAGGGGTTTCCGACCTAGGACTGAGGGCTCTTATCGCTCGACCGATAAAATGAACCCATGTCCTAAGACACCGGTCCTAATGCCTGTTTGGTTCCTATTTTCAAATTCTAAAATTATTTTTATAATTTTGGAATCTCAAAACATTTTCTAAAAATCCCAAAAATTAGAAAATGATTTTAAAATTTTTTGTGATATTTCTACAAAATAATATTTTGAAAAAGGCTCATTTATGATTTATTTTTAAACTCTAATGCCTTTTAAACTGATGTTTTTCAGGTATTTTCCTCCATAGTCGTCATTAGCAACAAGTACCAGCATTTAAATAATTTGTGTTACAATTCTTTAAATAACGCTAAAACCTACGTATGCCTAGGACCGGAAGAATAATCGGTTAAAGTAAAATGTTATACAACCGATTTTCAAAAGCTAAATTTATAAGTAGAGATCGTTTACAAAACGAGTATGGAGGATGAAGTGCAAAAGCCATTTCCCGAGTATCACTAAACTACAAACTAAAAGAAACTCTAACAAAAAATACATTTGTACACATATGTCATTATTGATTTTCAAAAATCAATTGACGACTATATTTTAAATAAATAATATTTTTAATTAATTTAAACAACGGATTTCTAAAAAATCAAATTATACTTTGATTACTGCAAATCCCCTGGATTATTTAAATTTAAATCCAAATTAATTATTTTTAATTAATTTCAAAAGGTAACAGGAATTATATAAAAAAATAAAATAATATTCACGAAAACTGAAGTTGAAATTCTTGAACCTCGAGCTTTCATGGATTCAAAGGGTTTTTCTGGGAGTTAAATAAAAAATCTATATTCCTTCTTCTTCATAGTGAAATATGGTGGCGACTGAAGTGGACTTAGCTAATTTAAGTGAAACACTATAAATTTATGTCTTCTTGTGTTCTTTTTTCTTATGTTTTTACATATCATTTCAAGCAAGTGAGATTTGGGGGATCCAAATCCTAACAAAAAAAGTAAAAATATAAGAAATGGTGTATACAATGGAAAACGATGTAATAAATAGTCATAGTTCCTTTCTAACCATAGTTGGGCAAAAATGAAAAGGACTTTGTTGGGTCAAATTATTTTGACTAAGTGTCAAAGTAGTTTGACTATTGGAATTTTGATGATGAATGTATATAAATTCAATCTATGTCGTCTAATCGTTTTGGTGCAGGTGTATCGAAAACAGGTTATATTAGACTAAGTCTAAATGAGGTTCATTAGACTGATTGGGCATTAAATGCATTGAGTTAGACGTGCAGTCTAACAGACGTAGTAGACGTGTAGTCTAACAGACGTAGTTAGACGTGCAGTCTAATAGACGGAGTTAGACGTGCAGTCTAACAGACAGAGTTAGACGTCCAGCTTAAAAGACGGAGTTAGACGTGCAGTCTAATAGATGGAGTTAGATGCGCAGATTAGTCTGAATGGATGTATAGTTAGACGTGCAGTCTAACTAATGGAAGTTAGATGTGTAGTCTAACTCCTTTAGATTAGTCTGAAGGGTTGTGTTATTAGACGTGTTGTCTAATCCCATTAGACCAAGTGGTCTAATGGATCCTACTATTAGACATGGGCGTCTAATTTCATTAGACGAGGTCGTCTAAGTGAAATACGTCTAATGCTATGCTTAAGAAGTTGCTTGAAGCTAGCACTCGTCTACCCACGATCAACTAGTTGTACGCTACTCCTGCTCCACTTTTTAGTGAAGATTAGTACGACAACCAGTTGCAACCAATTGATTAATGTCACGTAAGCAAATATTCTTCCCACTACTCGTTTTTGCAGGAATATCCTAAAAGAATATTTGGCGCACTACCATATTGGTACGACCACGATCCTGGTGCTCAGAGTCTACTGTGTACTATGGAGGCGTTCCAATGGAAGCTCGCCACATGTCATTATGGAAGATTCAACTGTTGGTACCTGCTCCTTATTTAAAAATTCTCAAGGACAACGGAAGAACTATTGGAATTACAAATTATTCAATCTAAGCATACAAACGAGTTGCTTTCTTGTGTTTCACTATGTGTTCAATCAAGAGAGAGTTAGAGTCAAATCATTGTTTTAGCTGAGTGATATTCTTCATCATATTGTAAGTTGAACAGAGTCTATTCTGTTCAACAGTGAGCTAATCGTGCAACTGTATTTGATTCAAAGTAACTTATAGTGAATCCTTCCGGTGGTTGGAAGAAGGGGTGACGTAGGAGAGTTAGCTCTGAAAATCCATAAACAAACTGTTGTGTCTTTTTCATTCTGTCATCTTCTCATTCTTGGTTCTTAGCTTCAAACCTAAGCAAACGTTTCCGAACTTGAATCGTTCAAGAGTTTGCAAGGGTTTGTGTAGAATAGAAAGTGATTTAAATCCTTAACAAGATTTCTATCAAACCATTTTTCCTAAGCCGTCATCAATAGTTAGACCCATGTCTCTATCGATTACGCCGATCCTATCAGACTTTCGTGACTATTGAATATAAGTCTAAAAGTAAGAAAACAAAATGAGGAATCTATGGCTCCATATATTTTGGAGGCTCCATAAGTATTAAAGCACATAAAAGACGGCTTGTGAGTTTGTTGGGTTAAGATTTTTAATTGATTTTAGATAATTTAACAATTTTGATTTCGATGATTGATAAAATGGTTTTTGATAATAAATGGATAAAACTAAGTTCAATAATTGTTAGTCATATCAAATATATAAATATATATTTAGATATCAACATCTTAAGTGGTGTAGTGGTAAGTATGCTCGTCTGTCACACTGGTGACCTTTATTGAAATTGTTTGTACTGCACTATACTACCACGATCTCAAGAATCTTTTCTTGTTGTACTACCTAGTACCTCATGGATAGTACACCCAACGAAAAGAGGACACGTGTCCAAAAGGATGATTCGATCGTTAGTACTTTTTATGTATAAATATATGCCTAAGGACAATGGACGGATTGCTGGCTGGTATCATAAGACAGAAGCTGAAGCGCTCTCTCTCTCTCTCATCGAATCACCAGATTTCTACAAGTTTGATTTCTTGAATTAACTTACTCTCTCTCTAGATATTTTATTCTCAAGTATATTTTGTAATTCACTTCGTGAAGTTGAGAGATAAGTTATTAGACTATTTGATAGTCATTAACAGTGTATTTTAAGTTGAACAGAGGGTGTTTTATTCAACAGTGTGTGTAATGTGTTCTATACAAATCAAAGTCTTCTAGTGGATATCCTTTCGGTTGTGGAAGAAGGGGTGGCGTAAGAGTTTTATCTTGAACATCCATAAAACTCCTTGTGTTCTTTACTTTCTGCCATTTACATTTAGTTGTCTAAAGCTTCAAATCCAACAAACAGTTCCGCACTTGAATCTGTTTCAAGAGTTTGAAGAATTTGCGAAGAATAAAAACATATATTAATCCCTCACAGAATTATTATCGAAGAGTTTATCGTAAGTTATTCACAATAGTCAAACCCTAGTTTTTATTGTTAGCACCGATCCCAACATAGTTTGTTAATCTTTCTAATTAATAATCTATTTTTGAATTAACTCATATATTTATCCATTTGTATTATGTTATTATATTATGTTATTTAGGAAGTGAAGCTAGGGAGGCCACCAACAGTAATGGAGTATTTCATGCAAACGTATCAGAATAAGTATGGCAATTGGAGTGACCCATGAGCTGCTAAAACAACTGTATAAATTACTTTTATATTAATTTATTGTTGAAAATTGTTTTTAAAAAAGTTATCACATTTGTTTTGAACAATATTATTTATGTATCTTTTTATGAAAAAATTATGGAGCTTAACGAAATTAATGATAGTTGTGAAAAATCTAACAAAATGACAAACGAAGAATTATGGGTTATAGATGTGGGTGGTTTTAAACAAAAAAAAAAGGATATTTGACATGAGCACAAGAGCAAGTTTCTATTTGACGAATCAAGAATCTTCGTCTTTACAAATTTCAAAAATAAATTGATGGATTAGAGTATATAATACAAGAATTGAAAAAAATGATTAAGAGCGAAAATATGATGATTCGTCTTTACAAATTTCAAAAAGAAATTGATGGATTAGAGTATATAATACAAGAATTGAAAAAAAATGATTTTGAGCGAAAAGATGATGAACTGATTGAGAAAAGAAGGAAAAAAGAGGGAAAAAAATATTCAATTGGATGTTATAATTGTTAATTTTCTAAAAGAATAAGAAGTTAAGAACGAAATAATGACAACATTTAAAAGTCGGAATACATGATTATAATAAGGTATGAATTTCAATTTTTGATAATAAAAAAATTCGTTTTAATTAATTTTGAATTTGATTTAAATTGATTTGCAACTCCGAGATTTGTTCTATCGTCGTTGATATGTGATTGAAGTATAGAAGTTTTATTAAGTCGCATTTTGCATTTGTGATAGTTTAAAATTTAATTTTAATATACTTTGTGATATTGAATGATTGGTGATGTGATTTTGTTTTATGTATATTTTGAATGCATTTTATGATAATGGATGAATGCTTATGTTTTATTTTAAATATTTAGTTTTAATGTAATTTGTTTAAATATAATATAAAAAAAAAATTAGGTAAAGAAAATTAAATTATAAAATATTTTCAAAAATAACATTTACGACGGATGTTTTCATTAATTATTTGGGATGAATAGTTAGAATAAATGTCGAAATAGTTATAAAAATTAATTATTATGTAGGGATTTGTTAAATATTCGTCAGAAATAGCGTCATAAACCCTTCACCAATATTTACTGACCAAAGATCATTAGATGGAAAAATGTAATTGTAAATGCTTTTGGAATAAAAATAAAGTGGAAAAATTGTCGCAAACACTTAAGAATAACTACGTATCGATTACACATATTTGCGAAAATTTATGTAGATAAAAAAACGTCACAAATGATATATTCGTTAGAATTCCGTCGATAAATTTCGTCGCAAATGGACTTTCTGCTTGTAGTGATTAAACCTCAACCAATACAATACAACTATGACTAAATCCAAGTGAAAAATAACATAAAATCAAACTAAATTTTTATTCTCAATACAAAGATTTTATAGCAAAACCTTTAGTTATAGGGAATTATAATTTTTTATGTCGTAGATAAACGATATTATTCAATAAAAATTTGAGTCCTATCTAATAAAAATGCTTCAATTCAACCTCAAATTGATAATTGGACCAATTTACGATCCAATTTAACTCTATCTCATCTATTTATATTTAATATATTTTTAAAAAAATCTTTAACATTAAGGTTTTGTTTGGTTTCAGTTATTTGAATAATCAAAACTAAAAAATAATATTTAACTCTATGTGTTCATAATATTACTTAATTTATTAATCAAAATATTAAAATACCGTATAATATAAATTATTATTTATTTTATCATTATATATTAATATATTTTAAGTATTTTTATTAACAAAAAAAATCAAATATCATAAAAATTATTATTTTTTAAAGAGAAATGATAAGAAACAAATAAAATATTTATAAGAACAATGTATTGGGATAATGTGCATTAAATTTTTTTTATAGAAGAGAATTTAATATTTATCAACATCAATATTTTTCCGTCCTTGTATTCTATTTTTAAATAATTTTGATTCGAATAAATCATAAATATAAGAGAAAGTGAAAATTCTTTTAAAGCTTAAATTGATTGTGTATAGAAACTAGAAAGTTTTATATTTTTTGTGTGGACGAAGTCCAAACTCCAAACCATTAAAAATAAGCCCAGTTCTCACCTGGCCCATCACTTCCATAGTAAAACATTTTCATATACATATCCATTATAACATTATAACGTAATGGGTAATTATAAGAAGAGTAGATATTTGAAAGAAAAGTAAAAAAAACGTAGATGTTTCTTTTAAAGTTTATTTATTATTTAATATATTTTTCTATAGTAAAATTTTTAATAATTATTTAATCAAATAAAATTTATATATATTAAAATAACATTTTAAAATTAATTTAAAAATAATATTTAAAAAATTTAAATAATCAAAAATAAATTTAAAGATTAAATAGTATAACTAATTTACAAAATTAAAACTACAACTAAAATAATTTTACAATTATATGATTTTTTTTAGAATAATTTTTAGATTAAAATTTTAAATTTTATATCACTTGGTTCAAATAAAGGAATCAGAATAAGAATGAGATAAGAATGAGATTGATAGATATGTGGAGTGAGAATGAGAATAGGTATGATTGATAGAAGTATAGTGTTTGGTTACGAGTATTAATCGTTCTTAATACAATTGATAACGTTTGATATTTTGATTTATTAGAAAGAAATTATTAATAATATTTAGTTATTGAAAATAGATTAATATTTATATTTTATTTAATTAAAAATATAAAATATTAGTTTTTTATATTATAGTTGTTTAAAATATATAAAATATTAAAGTGTACTAATTTAATAAAATATAAACATATAACATTTTATTACATTAATTTATATATATATATATATATATATATATATATATTTAAAATACATATAAAAAAATAAAAATAAAATAGTTGAATGATTTAATTTTTTTTTATTTATAAATAAAAACTATTTATCAAAATAATATAAATTTTTTAAAATATTATATATTAATAATTAATCAAATTAAATATAATATTTTACTTAATAATATATACTATAACATTGCATAATATTTTTAATAACATTTTTTATTAAAATATTTTTTATTTATTTTTTTAATATTTATTTTATATAAAATTGTTATTTTATTTTTAAGTTTTTATATTTAATTAATTTATTATAATTTTATTATTAATATATAATATATAAATTAATTATATAAAAATAATTTTATTATTTTTAGTTATTATAATTATTATAAAAATTTTATTTTATTAATTATATTTTAAATAATTTCTTGATATTATTTAAATTATTGAATTAATTTATTTTAATAAATAAATTAAATAATTTATCATTTTTTATTTATAAAACAACGTCTAATATAATTATAAAAGAAAAAAAATTTAATATTATAATTATAATTATGAAAGAGAATGTGGAGTGGGAGAGTTGACATCATGGAAGAGAAAATCAAACATTATTCCACTAATAAACACTTCATTAAATTTATTTTCCTATTCTTGAATACAAAAATCACGTACCAACATTCATTAAGTAATGAAATAAAGTAAGTTGTTAAATAAACAATCAAATAATATTGATAACAAATTTACCAATATTTTACATGGTAATAAAAATTATTATTGATATATCAAGGATAGGTAAACAAGCCCAAAAAGAATGTTTTATGACAAATGATTATGTATATATATTGTTAAAATAGTGAAAAGAATGCAGAAAAATTATGCAATGTGTGTAACAACACTTTGACAAATAAAAAATAATTTGAAATTTTATAATTTCATTTATATAGACAAATAGGATGGTATCAACTTAATATATAATCAACTTAATTGTGTATAGTAACAATAAACAATTTATTTCATTTTTTTTAATGATAATTTGATATAACTAAATATAAACTACTTGTGAAATAAACATTAAATTAAAATATTTGTTTTCACATTCTTAAAATATATATTTTGTTTGTTTTTGTTGTTGTTGTAAGAGAGTGCTCTTTTTTTCCTAATAAACTTGGGTCTCGTTGAATTTTTAATTATTTTAATAATTCAAAATCAAACATTATTCACTTTTTCTTTCGTTCATCAAATTAATAAATTTATTAACAAAATATTAAAATATTCTTAATTTTAAATTTTTATTCTTTTATTTATATATATCTATATCATTTAAGTATTTTAACTAAAAAAATTCCTAACATCTTAAAATTACCATTAATCATCATTTTTTTTTCTCTAAATTATTTCAGTAACCTCAACCGAACATGACCTTGACGAAAATCATAATATAATATCATTCTTTTCAAATGAAATGATTTCCAATATCCAATATACTTACTTCATTATCTCAATCTCAATAAATTTTAAATAATTTAAAAACAACCACCTTAACTTCAAATAATTTTAATATTTACAAATAAAACTTAATATCAAAATTTCTAAATATAATATACTTAGTTAACTAAAACGGTTAACATTGTAATGCAGATTTATATATATTAAAACTATAAATTCCTTGATTTCCCTTGTTAAGTGTGTAAATATGTATGTGCTTTTTAATTGAATTTTAATATTAATAAAAAAATACGTCATCAAATTAAAGTTTTTTTTTAAATACATTAATAACTTTAGACCTGACCACTATATATTGGCAAATGATAATTGATGGATTAAGTATTAACTTTGGTATGATTGTTTTGACTTAGAGTATTACATATCAAGTCATCAAAAGTGAAATCTTGAGAAATAGGAGTGATCTATAGCTAGCCATTTCCCATCAAACAACCAAAAGTGAAATTCTGAGAAAAATGGGGTGATCTAACCAGTCATTACCCATCATGTAAACAAAAGTGAGTCATCTTAATAGATTTTTGTTATTATTTGGTGGATCTTGGTTAAAGTGAAATTTTAAGAAAAAAAAATTACAACAAAATGTGTTTTGTTTTATTGTACAAATTAAGTTTCTCATGTATATTATTGAGGTAGAAAATGACAACCAACAAACTCATTTATTACCGAATGAGATAATACTTTATCTTTTTTTCGATCGAATCGGTAAGAGTGTCTCATTTTTCTCTCACATTCATTCATTTTGTTTAATGTAGTAAATATAAAATGATTCTCAGAATCATGACTTTCGTTTCCATTTAACCCAATTAAGTGAAAATAATATTAAGGAGGAATTCAATTCATGACAATCGAATTCGTGTTATTTTGTCTATTAGAAATGCCTTTCTCGCATTCATCCTGACCTGAACCCAAACTCATTTGAACAAATTATTTATCGTTTCACAATGCTTCTAATCTGGAGCGTGTGAGTGTTTGAAAAAAAGAGATAGTGGGCTCAATGGATATGTCATCAAATACATATATATCCAAAGTACATATCCCATTATCCCTTGATTGACTCCTACTACTTGTCTTCCAAGATTAACTTAATCTTTATAATCACTAACTTTTTATGATAACTTTCACTTCTTTTATTCTCATTCACATTCAAACTTACATTCACACCATTATTATCATAAGTGCTTTTCCAATCTTGGGGGTGGGGGGGAGGGGGGTCGATACTTCATTTCATTCCACTTAATATCACTACAACAAAATATACTTTCGGTGACCCATAATTGCCAACGCATATTAAGCGTCGGCAAAAGTCAGGACAAAAAAGGTTTTTGCCAACCTTTAAGTGTTTATGACAACCTTTATTATTTTTATTTGTATTTAAAAAACCTTCAAACAATAATTAGATAGCATTTTTTTTTATATTTTGTTTCTTTGTTTTTTATTTTACTTATTTTTGTTAATTTTAATTTTAATTTTATAAATAAAATTAAAATTAAATTGTCTATTTTTTTTATGTCAAAGTTCACATTTATTTATATTTTGAGTTAATTAAATATAATTTTATTATTAATATTATATTAATTAAATAAAATTAATATTAGATGAAATATTATAAATAAATACTATAATAAATTAACTATAAATAATTCAAGTTTAAAATAAATGTATTTATAATTTAATAAATTATTTTTTTTTTAAATTGAATATTTGCTATTTGAGTTATTAAACCGTCTTTATTCATATTATATATATATATATATATATATATATATATATATATATATATATATATATATATATATATATATATATATATATATATATATATATATATATATATATGAAGTTAGGTTAAATGGAATTGGAAAGTTTTCTCAATCTGGTCGTTCTCCCAATCTCTATGTGGTCGTTCTCCTCAGTCGCGCCATCACCAGCATTGCTCCCATAGCTCACACTAGCAGGTAAATGAATCATATAGCTTCCTTACCTTGATTTTGTATTCCAATCTAGCTAGTGAAGATTAGAGAGGGAAGATGTCATTTATGGAATTCAGGGGTAATGACGAAGAACTTTCTTCCGCTTCATGGAGAGGGGAAGAAGAGGATAAGTTTAAAGACGCAAAAATGAAGGTCACCAGCTAGCAAGTTTGGAAAATCTCATCACATGATTCCGATGATTCGCTTAGATCCCGAACTCCGTTATAGTTTCCAGCGTAACTTCTAGGTCTCTCTTTCACTCGCTCTATCTCATTCTACATTATTAACGAATATGTTGCGGTAATATGTTGATTTAGGATATTAATTGCTGTTAGAGGGTATGAAATTGACAAAATATGTTGATCCAAAACCCTCCCTTGCTGTCCCTTCCGTCTGAAACCCTTTCCGAAGCCGCTCCCCTCCTACAGCTGTTGCTGCTTCCAGTTTCAGGGAGAGTAGACCAGGTCTATATCATTCTCCTTGTCTGTTTCACACCTTCTTCTATCAATCTTATCTAGTCTTAATCGATTGTATTTTTTATGATAATGCAGGGAAAGCATATGGAAAACAGAGCTGTTTTCAATCCAACATTCCCCCTAAATCTATGGTACAGTAATGAATTTTGATTTTATTAGACTTGAATATGTGAGAAAAAGAAAGGGATAATATAGTTTTTATATAAAATGGGATAAAGGGAGTACATTTTATACTACAGATATTTAAATTTGATTGTTTTTACCCATATATTTTGCAGGCGCAAAAACAATGATTATATTTTCAAGTTGTATTTTGTTTGGTCTATCACTTTCAGTGGTGTTATCTTGTCCTCCATTGTGATGATTTCATATCAAAAACATGAAGTCAAGTTTCTCAAATGAGTTTTGAAGTCTTTTATTCTGTTTTGCAATGAGATTCCGAAATTGATTTACAATCTTTTATTTTCTTTTGAAGCTAGTTAACTGGATCAATCGTTTCGTTAAATCTGTTTTGTGGATGTTCGAGTGGGCTGTGGAACTACCTGATGAGTTACGTGATGCGAGAGAGTGATAATATTAAATCTTTAGCGAGTAGATTTGGGGTTAGTATGGCTAGTATTGAATCTGTTAATGGAATTGTTAATTCTGATAATGTTATTGTTGGATCTATTTACTATATTCCTTTAAATTCAGGTACGTATCAATATCATCATTCTTTTTGATTTCTTAATCTATTATTGCTCGATTGAAACAGAGTTTAATATTTTTTACTTTTTTTGTTCAAATGTTTGCAGTTCTTGGTGAGCCATCATATCCTGCAGAGAGCGTTGTTCCTCCAGCTCCTACTGCTGCTCTAGCACTACCTGTTCATGATGTTGTCTGGTAACATGGATTGGAGCAGTTGAATTCGTCAAATGAAGGTAAGAGTAAGATGCTGATAATCTCAAGTAGAATAAAAATATCTGGATATAATCTGAACAGATTGTTCCATAGCAGGAGATTTTCTTCATCAAGTATTGACTGTAACTGGAGATTTTTTTGTACTTCAGGAAGTGGACACGATAATCTGTTCAAAATGCTACAAGAATGGGAACTATGGGGTGAACAGGTCTGCAGATGATTTCAATCTCATTCAAAACATTATTAACAAGACTAAATTCAAACGAGTCTCATTCTCAAAAGAAAAATGAAGCAAAAGTCCAAGACAATGAGCTTGAGCATAAGGGTGAACAGAATGGAGATACTGAGATATGGAGACACCAACTCTGAAGAGAAGACGAAGTGCTTCACCTTTAGACAATAGGGGTGCATTGATGGAACAGGTTACTACTCTTTTCTCTTCATAAATCTAGAAATTCGTATATCATACATCATGGACATTTTTACTTATTTAAATTTAAATTAAAACATTCACATACACTATATTTAAAATCAGTATCAGATGGTTTAATTAGAACAAGGTGATTTCAAATCAATCATCCAGTTTCTGAAGTTTTATTGATTTGATTCAACGAATAAATTACTCGCCTTTCTGTTGTAATACACAATTAAGGTTAAAAAATCATAAAAATTCAAGCTTTCAAATGACATGTTACTCGACTGTGTCATTTCAAGAGGTTTTTCAGTGAAAGGATTATTTGAAGGTTTCAAATTTTTATTACCCTTATGTTGGATAGTTTGCTTCCCTGTTCTCTTGTTAGATAGTTTGTTATCAGTTCCTCTTATGTTGAATATCAACTTTCTGCAAATTTGGTAGCTCTCATATCCTCTTTAGTTGGTCCACATATCACTGCCTCTGCGGCCTCTACTGCCATCACAGCACTCTGTCATGAAATCCAATGTCCAAATGAGATATTTGATGGTGATGATAGTGACGATCATGTCTTAGGTTCTTCTCCTGATGACATCCTTGAGAGGTTAATATCTTCATGGTTTTTTAATAACGATATCTCTATTTTCTTTTGTTTCAATGTTTGGATTTTTTACCTGCTCTCTTCTCCAATCAGAGAACACCGGGATGAAGGTACAGAGGCTGGTGGAGGTCCTGGTGAGTTAGGTTAGTATATGTGCTAATTTAAATTATTTTGCTTAAAAATGTAAAGCAAACTAAGCTATTGTATAGTTTGACTAGTGTAACCGCTTCCATCTTTTTTTAATATTCTTGTTCACGTAGAAACTCATTCAACCCAAGAAAAAGACACGATACCTTTTTTTAATATTCTTGTTCATATATTCATGAAACCACATCAATTCCTGCTATATGTATTTTTCCATTGGTTATACCTCAAGCATGACTATTGATGTTATTGGTAAGATTTCTTTTCATTATTTGGTTAAACAAATGTCATTTCTCTCCTTTTCCTTTCTGATTATGAACTTAATGAATAGACAAAAAGAACCCCACACTGGTGTCTCCATTAGAATGTCGAATGTTGGTTCTTAACTCAATTACTCAATCAAAGTGTCTGTGCTATGTGATCTCGGTGGACTTCAGGTGACTTTTTAGTCATATTCATCTTTTTTTAAACTTGATCAAGAACCGTCCTTGATTATTTTTGTAGGGACCTGATAGACTGGAGAAAGTTGGAACTTGTGGTTATGTGAGTCACCTAAAAACCCTGCATCATGATGACTATTCTTGAATTCAGTATTTGAAAATCCTTTTATATTTCTGGTAGGTTACATCTTTAATATACTCGTCTTTTATATTTATGGTAGGTTACATCTTTAATATACTCGTCTGGTTGTTTGAAGATATTATCGATTAATGGAAATGAATATGGTTGATTTGGTTCTTAATGATTGTGTAAGTTTATTTAATTCTTAATCTGTTTTTCATGTCACATTTTTGCTAATAAAGTTAAAATATTTTGAGAATTGTATATGTATTTGAAAGTTAAAATATTTTGAGAATTGTATATGTATTTGAATCTTATTTAGTGGTAGGTATTGTTTATCTATCTTACTTCCTTTGGCAGGTATTGTTTATCTATCCTACTTTCTTAGACTATGCATTTCCTTTAAATTGTCTGAAATATTAGAGCATATTATCTTTTGTTAATCATTTGTATTTGGTTGACGACTGACTGAAGTATTTATTCTCGAGTTGTCAATTGCAGTTGCAGGAAAGACATAGTAATCAGGTTTTTTTTCAATTGTCTTTTTTTAATTTACATCGATATACTTTTTTTATTTCTTATCTTAAAAATAATATTTATTTACATAATTGCAGTGGAGGACGAAGAAAAAGATAAATAGATGAATATCATCCATTTTCAGTTTTCTATTTCATTTTTGTTGTTTAAAACTACTTTGTTTGTTTGAGATCTTTTGACTATGATATGATTTTATGAAATAATTTTATGATAGAATTTTGTTGAGAGAATTTATTAATTTTGTTATAATTAAAAATTTCGTATAAAATAATGTTTCTTAATAATTATTCAATTTAAAAGTAAAATAAAAATGTTTAGATAAAATTGTAAAAAAAAATCAATATTATAATATAAAAGAAATTTTAAAAATTAAACAGACTTTTAACAACGCTTAAATTAAGGTTACCGACGCTTAATTTAGCGTCGTTAAAACTTACGCCCACCCAGCTTATGGCGACGCAAGAATAAGTGTCGGTAATATTTTTGGCGACGCTTTTAAGGGTTGGCAGAAGTCTTTTTAAGCGTCGCCGAAAGTCTTTTTTGTTGTAGTGTATTCTCAATCATTTCATTCCACTTAATTCTCTATCTTTTTTTTTCTTAATTTTTCTTTACTTAGGTTAGTTGACTATCTCTAGGTAGATATCAATTATTAATACATATGTTATATGAGTATCAATTCAAAATGGTTTGGTAATTTAATTATATATATATATATATATATACGAGAGTTGTTATACTAAGTTAATTTTTCACATTACAAAATTAAAGCCTTAAAAACTCCTTTGATCTATTTATAATTTAATTCAAATATCACAATTCTTCTTAAATCACCTTTATTTGTTTTTTAACTTAAAGTTACATTATCTTTAAGCATTTCTCATACCAAATAATATAAATAGTATTTATTGATCACACGTTTCTGATAAGTTTAAATGTTTAATCATGCATTATTTATTTATTTAATTTTATGTTTACTTTTTTTCTTTCGAATAATTTCATATTTTTCATCTTCATGAATCATGAGATCCACCCTATATTTATTTTTGATAAATAGTAAATTCTCCTTCATTCTAAATAAGAATATAAACATATATACAAATAACTTGCATAAAAAACAAAATAACATTTAAAAGTTTCAATAATCAAACAAAAATACATACTAAATACTAAGAATAATATCTAAGAAATTATAAAAATATGCAATAATAATATTATTTGTTTAGGAACATTCAAATACAAATTAATTCGAGTAGATAGAATGTAGAATAAGTACGATGAACCATTATTCAAATGATCTATAAACATCTCAACTCAGAGGCGGAGCGAGGATGAAAAATTACCTAGGGCTGACTCCAACTTGCATCTCAGATTTAACTTTCTATGTTTCGCTTTTTTTTCAATAAAATTTCCACGATTATTAAAAGATGGAAACTCGTCATTCCCTCTCAATGCACCCGCTTGCAAAGTGAGCCACTGAGTGCTTTCAATAGTTGCTGTAAGTCGTAATCTATTATTTTGTTTTTCATCTGAAGACCGTGTATTTAGTACTTTGTCAATATGACAATGATATTCATTAGATTATCAAGATATTCAACTGCCATATTATGTGGTGAAATATTATATCCTATATGCATAACAAAAGAGCATCTATCCTCATCATTAACTCGCTTTCAATATTTGAATCCATCTATTGTAAATGTAGGTTTTTGGGGTTGTTTATGTTAAAACAAGAAACATGGGAAACAAAAGCAGCATCTTTCAAAGATGAGTATTCTAACCAAGTAAATTTCTTAAACCAATGACTTTGGAACCGTCGATTTTGATTTCCAAATTTGATCGGCGGGTACTCATCCTTAATAGGTTGATATGACCCCATCTTGATATAAGCTCGTCTAATTTTATCTCTTTGATTAAAAGGATATTTCCATATCGGAATACGTAATGTTGGATCAAGTTTAAGAGAACTTACATCAACATCAATTCTAGGAGATTTGTTAAGTTCTTGAATAAGGATATCAAATTCTTTTTTTTAACTTGTTTATTAATATTAATTTATATTTTCTTATAAATTTTTGAAATAGTTTAAAATTAAGAAATATAAAACACTATTATTATTGTTTTAATTTTTATATTTTACCCTTATAAATAATTTGTATTATTAATTATATTAAAATAAATAAAAATAATGTATAATTATTATATAAATATAATTTTAAAATAAATAATATTATTATATAATTTACAAAATTTTATATATAAATAAATCTTATAAAATAAAATAAGTTAAAGGTGAAGCCAGAGTTTGATCACCTGACCTCATATTCACATTTCAATAATATAGTCAACTGGGCTAAGACTAACATGTCAAAAACATATATAAAAAATTTTCTTTTAAGATTTTAATTTAGGTGGGGCTGGAGCCCACCCTAGCCCATGAGTGGCTCCGCCCCTGTCTCAACTAGACTTCTAGGTTTGGTAAACAATGTTAGGAAAAAATCATGTTTAAAGTAGATTGACTAGTTTAAAGTAGATTGACTATCTACCTAAATGATCAAAATAATGAGAAACAAATACATTACGAGGGACCTCTAAGTGGAAGATGAAATTCAAAAACACTTACCAACTAATAAAAAAACAACTAAATTTTTGAAGACTGCATCTCTTTTGATACTATGAAGGGAATAAACACAAACTTGGATCGCAACCATATTTGAAAAGAATGTGCAACAAAACCAAGGACCACTAAGACGAGGAATAATCTTATGGCTAAATAATGTGTCACTCAAACAAATTAACCCATATCTAGAAGAGAATGAAATAATAAAATCATCCTCTAAGACTAAAAATCACCTAAAGAGCCATTGGAAAAGATGACATTTGAGTTTCTTTAGATGCGTTAAGCTAGAGATAAGAGAAGGCACATTATGAATTTGAGCTACATGAAATGAGACAAAGATAGTATATAGACCTATAGTTTAATTCAAGTTAAATGTTCACAACTATAAATAAATTGTGAGTAGAATAGTTGAATCAAAATTGATACCGCGAAAAGTTAAATATCCTGCGAAAAAATGCTGAGCCCTATAGATAGCGATTCAGTGTATCAAATATAATAAAAGATATTTATATTTTTCGTAACAGAAGTAGTAGAACAATTAAAAAACAAGTTGAATTAGTCCGAATAAATTAACTGAGCGAAAAAGTAACTGAGTCTCAATAATTTGCTTCCATATAAACTAATTTCAAATTTAGTGGAAGAAATATTTAATTAAGCTAAACAAAACGTAATGTTAAGCATGCAAAAACAGAACTTGATATGACATTTTAATTAGTTCTTAATTCTATTGGTAATTATTGTTCTTTAAATTATTTATTAGAAAAGGTAATTATAAGATATTGTCCGAAAGATGTGCATGCACTTTTACTAATTAGGGATTTAATTATGCTGTGCGCAATAATCTCTTGACTTCAATCACTATGCATTAGCATGCGCATCAAGGATAATGACAACCATTTAACAACAAAATCCAAAAATATTTAACTCTATATTAGTTGAAAGAGATTACATTTAATTTATAAATACTGTTAAGTCTATGGGAGACAAGATTATATTTTATGATTATCAATTTCAAATACAAAAATATATTATACATGATTAGTTTATTAAACATACAATTTACAATTAAGTAACTTACTAATGTAGCTTAAATTGCGAGAGTGGTTTCTAAAACCCTTACGGTTTCGATTCTCATTTAAAACGTCTTAAATTGATGTTGAATTTTGAGTTTATTTTATTTGTTGAGTGAGATTTTGTATGATTCAAATTTAAAATTATAAATAAATATAGAAGACCTATAAATGAAAGCCAATTTTAGAGATTCTTTATTGGATAAATGAAAAACAATTTTAAATCCGATAAATTCATTTTTTTGTTAAGTCGATTAACCAAAACTTAAAAAGTATTAACAACACAATTAGATCAATAAGGTTCGTTCCTACCGACAAATAAGGATGAGACTCCTGCAATACCGTCCTTTCATCGAACATGTTAATTAGGTAGAGAGATAAATCCTAATCATTGAAGTCACTTGCACGCTCCGATCATTCCAATTCACCACAGAAAAGCAAAGGGAATTAACGCCCCTTTACTAGGTTGAAGCTATGAAACTTACCGCTCTTATGTGAGAGCACTTTGATATGGACATACGCCAACCCTTGACAAATCATTTAGACGAGTTGGCAGCTAATGTGAGCAAACAAACAATAAACCATACACTAATGATTTAAAATATTATTTAAATTAAAAAAATTAGTGAGGACAAATCTAGTTTGGTTAAATAAGCCGTTGCAACAAGCAAATACAAAACTAACTTAAAAATGATCGGTAGAACAAGAAACGAAACATATTCTAATGTTAGAAAAATCATAGAGTTGATAAAAATTAAACTTTTCAATTTTAGAGAACTTATATAGTGAGATGTTTTCTTTAATAACTAAATTTTGAAAAAAAATAAGCATTATCCTTGCAATATTATAGATTGCCTAAACGTTGAAGATTTTTATAATATGTTTGACATTAAAGAGATAGAAGATGATTAGAATGATCTAATTAATACAAGTATATTCCATCACAATACATGTCATGATATGAGTATAACATCATCCTTGGATGAGATTAATCATTGGAAAAATGGAATGACAAAGATTTGAAGGTAACTTGACTTATTGACATTGTTTTTTAGTGTTAGGCTGTATAGTGAAATTGATGTATCAAAAAAGGAAATCCACAAGATAATAGAGAAGTGAGACACAAAGTCAATCAAAATGAAACTGAAAGGTATAATCAAAATTGGATAAAGAAATGTATAAGGTTTAAATAACTATTTTGATAGCACTAAGACAATCAAATTGACTATTGATTTAACCTAAGTTTGATACTTTTCGGTTGAAATAAATCAGTCGGGTGTACATTGGACTTGACTATCTATTTATCCAAGTTAGATCCTTTGGTTTGAGATGACTTAGTTGTGTTGATTTGACATATTCATGTGATCTTCCCCTGTACCCAAAATTGGATAATTAGAGGTAAGGCCTTTCATTGTCTTTGTCTTGTTGGTGAAAGATGTATAGCTCTCATGTTTTTACATCTACATTGTTTTTTTGTGTGCTATAATGCTTGTTAATGGGAATTGACAACTAAATTCATGTTGTTATTTTCTTCTTCTTTTCCATATCATTTAATCTAATTCACAAATTTTAAGACATTTTTTCGTCGTTATATTTTAAAACTGATTTAAGTTATTTTTTGCTAAGAAAACCAAAGGAAACAACTCATATATGATTTAAGATTTGAAACATCCCAGCACACATATTCAATTTAGAAGTTTTAAGTCACTTTGTAAATTTATTGAGGAAACCATTATACATTGACCCAATTATAGAAGGAGGAAATCAATTTACCTTTTCGAGAATAAACATTGAAGTGCATCATCGAAATACGATTCCAAAGAATATGGCAGTAGTTGACAGGAAATAAAAGTCTATAGTCATGGAAATCTCATATGAATGGAGGTCACACAGATGTATTTTCTATAATATTTTATAATATGCTAGCACTAAATGTGCAAAAATAATTGAGTAAGAGCAGAAAATCCTTAAAGTCCAAGAAGAAGAAAAACAGAAAAATGAAAAAGAATAATCAAGAATCAAAGAGCATATTGGAGAATTTAAAGGCAATTAGCAAGGAAAAAACACAGAAGAAGAAATCAAGGAAGAATCAGAGAAAGAAGAAAGCAATAATGTAGAGAAAAAAGCAAGGTAGAATCAGATAATGAAGAAATCAATGAAATTAATGAAAAAAGGGATGCTAAAGAAGATAAACCTAAAGAAAAGGAAGAGGAAGAGGCAGAAGATGAAACCAAAGCTATAATAGAGGAAAAAAGTGAAGAGAAAATAAAGTTGTTTATCCTCAAACATGTAAAACTGAAGTAGAGAAAAAAATTGACAAAGCCCTGAAATCTTGAAGAAGATTACATTTTTATCATATTAGTACATGTTCATACAGAGGACGATTAAACAATAAAAGTAGACAAACATCATCATCTTCTTCAATTCAATATCCTTTCATGAAGAACGAGAGAGGAAGGGAACGTGGAAGAAGACAATATGGTCAAAAAACGGACATGGAGACAACACATGTTAGGATAGATAAATTGTAGTCTTTGTTCATGTTAATATGTGTTAGTAATATGGTTTGACTACTACCATTTAGTAATAGGAGGTTACACTAGCATCTTTGGTTATGGTTGTCATTCTACAGGAAAAGTTTGAGAATAGAAACAAAGCTCTTATACCAATTGATAGGATCGGCTTAATCAATAGAGACGGGGGTCTGGCGATTGATGAAGGCTTAAGAAAAACGGTTTGAAAGAAATCTTGTTAGGGATTTAATTCACTTTCTATTCTACGCAAACCCTTGTAAACACTTGAAACAGAATCAAGTGCGGAAATGATTACTTAGGTTTGAAGCTTAGGATCAAGAATGAGAAGATGACAGAAAGGAACAACACAACAATTTGTTTATGGATGTTCGGAGCAAACTCTCCTATATCACCCCTTCTTCCAACCACCAGAAGGATTCACTATAATATGCTTTGAATCAAATACAGTTTGCACGAATAGTTCACTGTTGAACAAAACAGACTCTGTTCAACTTTCGATATGATGAATATCACTCAGCTAAAACGATGCTTTGATTCTAACTCTCTCTTGATTAACACACAGTAAATCAGGAAAGCAACTAACAGTTTGAATATTCAAAAGCTTGATTTCTTAGTAATTTCAGAGATTCTTCTTAGAATTCGAGCGAAAGAATGAGAGATTGTCTGTTGTCCTTTAGATTCTTTAAATAAGGCACAGGTACTAACGGTCGAATATTCATAATGACACGTGGCGAGCTTTCATTGGAACACCTCCATAGTACACAACAGATTCTGAATACAAGGATTGTGACCGTACACGACAGGTAGTGCGCCGAATATTCTTCAGAGATTGTACCTGCAAAACAAGTAGTGTGAAGGATATTCGTTTACGTGGAATTGGTTGAATGGTTGCAGCTGGCTGTCGTACTGATCTTCACTAGAAAGTGGAGCAGGAGTAGCGTACAGCTAGAGCACGTGGGTAGGCGGGTGTTAGCTTCAAACAACTGCTTAAGCATGACATTAGACGTATTTCAATTAGACGACCTCGTTTAATAAAATCAAACATCCCCGTCTAATAACAGGATCCATTAGACCACCTGGTCTAATGGGATTAGACTTCACGTCTAATTACAATCACTTCAGACTAATCTGAAGGAGTTAGACTGCACGTCTAACTTTCACATTCCATTAGACTCAACGTCTAATTACGGTTCTACTTCAGGCTAGTCTGAATGTGTTAGATTGCACGTCTAACTTTCTATTTCCATTAGACTCCACTTTTAATTCAACTGGTTAGACTGCACGTATAACTCCGTGTGTTAGACTACACGTCTAACTTTCACTTTCCATTAGACTACACGTCTAACTCCACGAGTTAGACTGCACGTCTAACTCCACGAGTTAGACTGCACATCTAACTCCACGAGTTAGACTGCACGTCTAATTACGAATCCCTTCACACTAATTTGAAGGAGTTAGACTGCATGTCTAACTTTCACTTTTCATTAGACTGCACGTCTAACTCCACTAGTTAGACTTCACGTCTAATTTAACTAGTTAGACTACACGTCTAACACCGCTAGTTAGACTGCACGTCAAACTTTCTCCAGTTAGACTGCACGTCTAACTCCGTGTGTTAGACTACACGTCTAACTCAACTAGTTAGACTGCACGTCTAACTCCGTGTGTTAGACTGCACGTCTAACTCAGCCAGTTAGACTGCACGTCTAACTTCGTGCATCTAAAGCCGAATAAGTCTAATGAACTTCATTAGGACCAAGTTAATGTAATCTGATTTCGATACACCTGCATCAAAAACAATTAGACGCATAAACTATTCATTCATCATCCAAATTCCAATAGTCAAACTATTTAAACACTTAGTCAAAATAATTTGACCCAACAGAAACCTTTGGATCGTTTGTTTGTCATGTTACGATCAAAACTAGGGTTTATTTAGTTTTGATTATTGACCCTCCAATTTTTTGGGCTTTTTAATTAAATGATGTTAAACCTTTTTTTTCAAAAAAAAATTATTTATTCGAGTTTTCGTACCTTTATATGAACTCTCATTTTTACTTATCGAGAAATTTGAAATTCAATTTCTCAAATTTAATATTTAAAAGCGATAAAAATATGATTTATTTAAATAAGTTCTGGGAAGATCCATAATTTTCTTTTGAAAAGTATTAAGTTGTAACTTTTAAAATAGCTACACAATGGTCTAAGAGTTTTTGAGAGCTTATTTGATGAAAAACTCGATATCTAATCAAATAAATAAATCTAAAATTTGATGAAAATTTGACTTATGATAAAAACTAGTAATTAAGTTCTGGAAATTTATTAGAATTAAGCCTTAATAAATTATTAATTTGTACGCGATTTTTTACGGTTCGATCTCTTTCTCTTGAAAAAAACTTTTATTTTGTTTCTCTATTCGAATGCCAATTTTTAAAGGGTGGTTTGTACAATCTGAAAATTGATCGGAGTCCCGTGACTTACATGTCCGTTTGTGTACTTTGTTACGGGAAGAGACACAACGAAAGATTTTGATGGTAGGCTTGACCTTAGGTACTTTTTAGAAAAAATATAATGTACCTGTTATGTTAAAGAACCTTTTAGCTTACCTTCCTGTTTTATATCGTAAAAAGTAGACAAAAAGACTATCCTTTCGGAAGTTGTCAGTCTTAAATGTGATATGTATGAGAAACAAAAGTAGATTTCTTTAGCATAAGTCTTTTAAAATTGGTTAGTACATGTTGGACACATTAACCTAGTTGACTTCAAGAGTCTCCACCTTAGTTTACCTCTCAAAACTTTAAAGGTTCAGTGCTTAGTTACGTGTGGGAAATGACCTCATCCCTATGTCCAACACGTCTGACCATAGTGGACAGTCTCCACTCAAAAATAGTTGGCTGTTTTAAAGGATTGTTACACATCGTTTTGTGTTTAGAACTCTTTTGCTCTTGTGATTATCATAATTCGTGTACCTAAATGAGGGGTTAGCCATATTCTTTACGTAAACATGATTTTAGGCATATATTATGTTTAGATAATGTTGAGATAAGAGAGACACTAAAGCTTTCTAAGCACAAAGAGAATACAAATGTGAAGTGAAAAATTCACATGTTGCTTGATTGATTGAAGATTCGAATCATGGATCATTGTAGAAAAGGAGTCCACGAGCATGAAGTCTCATTTACGACATTGTAAAATGTCGAGTATTTTTCTAAAAGTGTTTGAAATTTTTTATGCATGCCGAGAATAATTTTAGAAGCACACTACAATCGTGTTTGTAATTTTCGGAGTTATAGAATTCTGATTATGATACTACGAAAAAGAATGTTTTTCCAAACGTGTCCCAAACATTCTGAAAGGTTTTGTAGAAGTCAAAAATATTTTTATAAACCTACTAAATTAATTTTATAATTTTTTAAGATGTAGAACTCAAGATATGAGCTCTCAAAGATAAAGAGTTTTCAAAATAGGCCATAAAAATGATAAAAATTTGTTGTTATTATTGAAAATAATATATTGACCCTTCTATATTTTTTGAATTTTTTAAAAATGATTTAGAGGCTCCAATGCATGAAAATAGGCTGTTTTGTGTAAATTGGAACCAAACAAGATCTTAAAGAATTTTTTTATTAGTACTTTAAGGTCAAAATTGGACTTAAGTGAAGTTCAGGGTTAAGTTGGACATAGACAGAAAGTCCAAGGGCTGAAATAATTTCAATATATGTAAATAAATCGAAATAGGAAATTTGTGGTTAAAATTAGACGTTAAAAGAATCAAGGGACTCAATTGAAAGATGTTGAAGTTCTAGGGACTTATTTATTTTAAATTATTTAAAATAACTTCAAATATAAAAAAGTGAAGCCAAAATTGGCTCTGAATAAAGTCGAACGGTCTGATTGAACTTAGGGCAAAGTCCAAGGATCGAGAATATTTTGAAAACTGAAATTCAGCTTTCTTTTACGCGAGCCTCCTTCGATGTTCCCCGTGACGAGCTTCGTGTAGAGAGCTCTACTCACCAGTTCTTCTATACAAACGACCTCATGAAGATATTTTTCACCACGTCGCATCGTTCTTCTATCGAGCACGTCTAATTTCACTAGTTAGACTGCACGTCTAACACCGCTAGTTAGACTGCACGTCTAACTTTCTCCAGTTAGACTGCACGTCTAACTCCGTGTGTTCTACACGTCTAACTCAACTAGTTAGACTGCACGTCTAACTCCGTGTGTTAGACTGCTCGTCTAACTCAGCCAGTTAGACTGCACGTCTAACTTCGTGCATCTAAAGTCGAATCGGTCTAATGAACCTCATTAGGACCAAGTTAATGTAATCTGATTTCGATACACCTGCATCAAAAACAATTAGACGCGTAAACTATTCATTCATCATCCAAATTCCAATAGTCAAACTATTTCAACACTTAGTCAAAATAATTTGACCCAACAGAAACCTTTGGATCGTTTGTTTGTCATGTTACGATCAAAACTAGGGTTTGTTTAGTTTTGATTATTGACCCTCCAATTTTTTGGGATTTTTAATTAAATGATGTTAAACCTTTTTTTCAAAAAAAAAAATTATTTATTCGAGTTTTCGTACCTTTATATGAACTCTCATTTTTACTTATCGAGAAATTTGAAATTCAATTTCTCAAATTTAATATTTAAAAGCGATAAAAATATGATTTATTTAAATAAATTCTGGGAAGATCCATAATTTTCTTTTGAAAAGTATTAAGTTGTAACATTTAAATTAGCTACACAATGGTCTAAGAGTTTTTGAGAGCTTATTTAATGAAAAACTCGATATCTAATCAAATAAATAAATCTAAAATTTGATGAAAACTTGACTTATGATAAAAACTATTAATTAAGTTCTGGAAATTTATTAGAATTAAGCCTTAATAAATTATTAATTTGTACGCGATTTTTACGGTTCCATCTATTTCTCTTGAAAAAAACTTTTATTTTGTTTCTTTATTTGAATGCCAATTTTTAAAGGGTGGTTTGTACAATCTGAAAATTGATCGGAGTCCCGTGACTTACATGTCTGTTTGTGTACTTTGTTACGGGAAGAGACACAACGAAAGATTTTGATGGTAGGCTTGACCTTAGGTACTTTTTAGAAAAAAATATAATGTACCTGTTATGTTAAAGAACCTTTTAGCTTACCTTCCTGTTTTATATCGTAAAAAGTAGACATAAAGACTATCCTTTCGGAAGTTGTCAGTCTTAAATGTGATATGTATGAGAAACAAAAGTAGATTTCTTTAGCATAAGTCTTTTAAAATTGGTTAGTACATGTTGGACACATTAACCTAGTTGACTTCAAGAGTCTCCACCTTAGTTTACCTCTCAAAACTTTAAAGGTTCAGTGCTTAGTTACGTGTGGGAAATGACCTCATCCCTATGTCCCACATGTCTGTCCATAGTGGACAGTCTCCACTCAAAAATAGTTGGCTGTTTTAAAGGATTGTTACACATCGTTTTGTGTTTAGAACTCTTTTGCTCTTGTGATTATCATAATTCGTGTACCTAAATCAGGGGTTAGCCATATTATTTACGTAATCATGATTTTAGGCGTATATTACGTTTAGATAATGTTGAGATAAGAGAGACACTAAAGCTTTCTAAGTACGAAGAGAATACAAATGTGAAGTGAAAAATTCACATGTTGCTTGATTGATTGAAGATTCGAATCATGGATCATTGTAGAAAAGGAGTCCACGAGCATGAAGTCTCATTTACGACATTGTAAAATGTCGAGTATTTTTCCAAAAGTGTTTGAAATTTTTTTATGCATGCCGAGAATAATTTTAGAAGCACGCTGCAATCGAGATTGTAATTTTCGGAGTTATAGAATTCTGATTATGATACTACGAAAAAAAATGTTTTTCCAAACGTGTCCCAAACATTCTGAAAGGTTTTGTAGAAGTCAAAAATATTTTTATAAACCTACTAAATTAATTTTATAATTTTTAAAGATGTAGAACTCAAGATATAAGCTCTCAAAGATAAAGAGTTTTCAAAATAGGCCATAAAAATGATAAAAATTTGTTGTTATTATTGAAAATAATATTTTGATCCTTCTATATTTTTTGAATTTTTTAAAAATGATTTAGAGGCTCCAATACATGAAAATAGGCTGTTTTGTGTAAATTGGAACCAAACAAGATCTTAAAGAATTTTTTTATTAGTACTTTAAGGTTAGACTTAAGTGAAGTTCAGGGTTAAGTTGGACATAGACAGAAAGTCCAAGGGCTGAAATAATTTCAATATATGTAAATAAATCGAAATAGGAAATTTGTGGTTAAAATTAGACGTTAAAAGAATCAAGGGACTCAATTGAAAGATGTTGAAGTTCTAGGGACTTATTTTTTTTAAATTATTTAAAATAACTTCAAATATAAAAAGTGAAGCCAAAATTGGCTCTGAATAAAGTCGGACGGTCTAATTGAACTTAGGGAAAATTCCAAGGATCGAGAATATTTTGAAAACTGAAATTCAGCTTTCTTTTACGCGAGCCTCCTTCGATGTTTCCCGTGACGAGCTTCGTGTAGAGAGCTCTACTCACCAGTTCTTCTGTACAAACGACCTCATGAAGATATTTTTCACCACGTCGCATCGTTCTCCTATCGACGACAATCATGGGCTCAGAAATCTATATATAATAGATGCATCCTCCTCTTCTAGATGCTGCATGGGATTCCAATAGAGAACAGACAACGCGAACTCAGCTTTGACTGGCTTCGCGAGCTTCTGTTGTATTACTGTTACAACGTTTACAAATAAAATAAATGGAAGATCTGCATTAATGAGGAAAACGGCAGATTTACAATGACGAGGAAAACAAAATATTTGTAATAATAAGGAAAATAGTATATTTTCAATAAATTTCATTAAATTAGAAAATTAAAAGTTTTATTTTATTTTAGTATAAATAAAGTGTATGTTGCTCTCATTAGGATAAGAAAAATAAGAGAGAGATAACAACTCTTGTAATTGTTTTTTTCATATTTTATAGAAATTTCTCAAAGTTTTGTGAGTGATTATCTTCATGGGTCAACATTTGGTATCAAAGCATCAGGTGAATGCCAAAAATCATCCGGTGGGATCAAAGGTCGAAGGGTGCAGGATCATCAGGGGGACAACAAAACAATGGCATATTCTACTATCCGCAGCTAACACACACGAACTACATCAGTTGGGTGATTCATGTACAGGCTATGATGGAGGACCAAGGAGTATGGGAGGTAGTCGAGTCAGTAGAAGGCACAGAGATTGATGTCCGACTTGATAAGAAGGCGAGGTCACATCTTCTACAAGAGCTTCCGGAGGATCTTCTAATGCAGGTGGCAAATAAGAAGACGACGAAGGAAGAGTGGGATTGTCTCAAGACGAGGTTCGTCGGCGCAGACCGAGTGAAGAATGCACGATTGCAGACATTGAAGAGTGAGTTTGATAGGATGCATATGAACGACAATGAGTCGCTCAATCAATATGTTGGTCGACTCACATCCATATCAGTCAGGTACTCAAGCCTTGGAGAAACACTAAATGATATTGTGATAGTAAAGAAGCTCTTCGACACCGAGCCAGAATGGTTTAAGAGATTGGTAGCCGGCCTCGAACAATTTTACAACCTCGAGACGTTAACATTTGAGAAATCTGTTGGAAGGCAGAAGGTCTTCGAGGAGCGTACGCGTAAGAAAAACACAAACTTTGGAGGAAACGAAGGACAAGTGCTACTCACTCAGGAGGAGTGGAAGGCACGTTTGAAAAAGGACAAGGAAGACTCGTTGAACCAGTGGAAAAAGGATTCCACAGATAGTGGGACCCGTGGTCAAGGAGGTAGAACCCGAGGTAGAGGCCAAGGGAGAGGAGGCCGAGGAGCACCATCTTGGAAAGACAAAGAAGGTGGTTTAGGTGGTCGAGGAGCTCCTCGAGACAAGAGTCACATTCGTTGTTTTAATTGTAACGAGATGGGACATTACTCAACACAATGTCGAGCAAAGAAGAACGAGGTAGCACACCTTACCCACGTAGACAACGTCGAACCAGCATTGCTTATGGAAATCTCGGCTGAGATTCCGCCAATCAATGTTTTCATGCTGAATGAAATGAAGCTGACCCCAGAAATTCTAAAAGCTAAGAACGATGAGATATCAAGAGATGCTTGGTTCTTGGACAATGGCGCTTGCAATCACATGACTGGCGATAAAGAGAAGTTCTTTGAACTAGACGAGGCAGTCACTCGAAAGGTGAAGTTCAGAGATGGTTCCACGATACAAATTTATGGTAAAGGTTCTATCATGTTCGAATGCAAAAATGGGACCAGTGGCTTCTCGAGGGAATTTTTTTCATTTTGTTAGGCCTACACATCAAGCCCTCGGTCCTAGAATAAATTCCAGCAACCTTTCTCGGCACCCGGTCTCGGTCCTATAGTGCACATGGGCCAGATTTCTGTTTTGTTGTATTAATATTTTGTTTTGCTTTCCTTTTCTATTTTACAAACCGAATTCTGTTATTTTCTAATATTTGTTGTAACCGAATATTATGGGGCAACACATCACCTATATAAGGATGATCTTTCTTCCCCAATGACCCATGAATAGAATGATGAAGATGTGACTTTGCCCCTATTCGTCTATTATTATTATTATGGACTGTTTGGTATAGACCAACAGTAATTCTCTTCGCACCCTTGATTCTTCTATCCCTTCCCCCCCAAATTCTCTATCGAAAACCTTCTGCTGCCCTTTGATTGTAGAATTTCCACCGGTCTTATAGATCAAGAACTTGATTCTTGAATCCAAAACACACCTTACGAAACAAGTCGTAACATTCTTGGTATCAGAGCAAGACGATTCTCAAATGAAAGAAACCAGATAGCAGCAAAGATGGATGATCTTAAGACCCTACTCGAAGGGCTGACCCAACAATATGCCTCCATGAATGCTGCCCTACAACAACATATGACCGAACAGGCTGCCTTGCACAATGCTTTTCTGCCAAATATAAACAGAAGGTATGCTGCTGGAAAAAGCTTGACAGCCATTGAAAAAGGTGCGTTTAATAATGGCCAAGATCTCGGCACCCAACCCTATAATATTGCTTTTTGCTACCTTCTTCCAACTCGGCTCACAAATGTTAATATTCCTGAATTTGATGGGACTGATTTGGAGGGCTGGCTCTTATTTGCCGAGCAAATCTTTAGGGAAAGCAAGACGAATGATGCCACAAAGCTGGACATTGTCCGTACTCACTTCTCAAAAAAGGCAAGAACGTGGCATGAATCATATTTACGGAATCGCAACCATATGGAAGTATTGACGTGGCATAAATTCAAGAAAGATCTCTTGCTGCGATTCGGTCGCAGGCCCTTGTACAATGCCAAACCGTCGCTGCTGCCCACGCCTTGCATTGTTAACACGATCTGGCCGAGCACAAACCGGACGACCGATCCCAAGGAAGACCGGCACTACACTTGCAATGATAATTGGGAGCCCAATTATATGTGCAAATACAGATTGTTCATGGCCCCGTTTAATCATCAAGAATTCTAAGAACGCGTTCAAGAACCCATTCAAGAATCAGATTTTTATGACCCACCTTTGGTGTTTGAGACAAGGGACGAACGTGTCATTATCTTGCACACTTTCTCGATCCAGCAAGGTGCCCCTCGGTCGCGGGTCAATATAATACAAGGCAGCCAGCTAGAAAAGGCCTTGGAAAATCATAATGTTGCTGCCACGGTACAAATAAAGAGCAAAAACGAATGCCAAACTGTTTCACTTGTTTTGGAAGACGTTCCTGAAAATTTCCAAAAAATAATCAAAGGGCTCACCCAGCAACCCAACAACCGAACACCAGCCAGGAAGGTAGTCGGAAGACATGGCTATGTTGTTGCGCATGTGTTGCTGGTCTGGATAAAGGACTGGGCTTGGTTGTTTGAAGACATTCTGGAGTATGCCCGAAAGAAAGATGACCCTTTTGCTGCACTTGGCGTGCTGGGCCGAAGGAAGGACTGGCCGTGGAGCAGGAAGACCGAAGGCTTCTAAGAAATGCGGTCCTAGACTACCGAATTCTTTGAAATATTGAGCATGCGCATTAGAGGCTCGGCAGACCAATGTCTTATTTCGTCGAGGGCGACGAATTTTGAAGGGGGGATAATGTTAGGCCTACACATCAAGCCCTCGGTCCTAGAATAAATTCCAGCAACCTTTCTCGGCACCCGGTCTCGGTCCTATAGTGCACATGGGCCAGATTTCTGTTTTGTTGTATTAATATTTTGTTTTGCTTTCCTTTTCTATTTTACAAACCGAATTATGTTATTTTCTAGTATTTGTTGTAACCGAATATTATGGGGCAAGACATCACCTATATAAGGATGATCTTTCTTCCCCAATGACCCATGAATAGAATGATGAAGATGTGACTTCGCCCCTATTCGTCTATTATTATTATTATGGACTGTTTGGTATAGACCAACAATAATTCTCTTCGCACCGTTGATTCTTCTATCCCTTCCCCCCCCAAATTCTCTATCGAAAACCTTCCGCTGCCCTTTGATTGTAGAATTTCCACCGGTCTTATAGATCAAGAACTTGATTCTTAAATCCAAAACACACCTTACGAAACAAGTCGTAATACATTCCTTCTTTAAAAAGTAATCTAGTGAGTCTCGGACAACTTACCGAGACAGGTCACAGGATAATGATGGACGGATAAGAGCTTTAAGTCTTCGCTAAGAACCCTTCATGCCTTATCATGAAAGTGAGATGAACGCATAATCGACTATATCAAATTTTCTTGAACTTAGCAAAAACGGTTTGCCTTTTAGCTAATCTTGAAGATCCAGCATGGTTATGGCACGCTCGTCTCGGTCATGTTTACTTCCAAGCACTAAAGTCCCTCATAAATAAGGTAATGGCGGCTGGTATTCCAAAAATTTCTCCTCCAAAACAACTTTATCGAACATGCCTAGTTGCAAAACAAACGAGACAACCGATTGTGTTAGAAGCCAAGTTTCGAGCGAAAAAGCCACTCGAATTGTTGCACATTGACTTATGTGGGCCAATCACGCCATCAACCCTAGGAGGAAATCAACACTTCATGCTGATTGTTGATGATAATTTCAGGTGGATGTGGCTCCATATGTTGAAAACAAAGGACGAAGCATGCTCTTCGTTTAAGAAGACGAAGCAATTGGTCGAGAATTTGACCGGACTTCGAATCAAAGTTCTTCGTTTAGATAGAGGAGGTGAATTCTTCTCATGGGAATTTGTAGAGATGTGTGAAGAAGTAGGGATAGAGCGACAATTCACCGCACCGTACTCTCCTCAACAAAATGGTGTGGTGGAGAGGCGTAATCGAACAGTGATGGCCATGGCTAGGTCGTTGCTCAAAAGCATGGCAGTCCCGAGCAAGTATTGGGGGGAGGCAGTTCGTCATGCAGTCTATCTTCTCAACCAGGTTCCAACCAAAGCTGTTCGAGACAAAACTCCATTTGAGATGTGGACTGGAATGAAGCCACACCTAGCGCACCTTCGTGTTTTTGAGTGTACTGCGCATGCCAAGGTGAATACTCCCCATCTAAAAAAGGTAGACGACAGAAGTCACTTGTTTGTCTATTTAGGTGTCGAAGAAGGAAGTAAGGCACACAGGTTGCTCGAACCACAAAATGACAAGATCCATGTGAGTCGTGACGTTGTATTCGAAGAAAGTGCAGCATTGGATTGGCAAAATGAAAAGAGTGATCAACCCTTCAAAGTTTACGAAGAGGTTAATCACGAGCATGTTGGAATTCGAACGATCCCATTTGAGAGTGGATCGACAAGAGGACAGTATACTTTAGAAGTATTCCAAGAGGCTCTCTCGAATCCTCCACAGTTCGAGCAACTGACTGAACAAACAGACCAAAGCGATGGTTTACCCACTCCATGTTCAGGTGGACACATTGGGAGTGATGAAGGACCTGTTCGATACAAGAACATGACCGATATCTTGGAAGAAGCACCTCGAGTGACACTTGATTTTGAAGACTTGATGTTAGCACAAACGGAGGAACCTTCTTGCTACAATGAAGCGGCTGGACAACCACAATGGGAAGAAGCAATGACTAAAGAAATTGAATCCATCGAGAAGAATGAGACGTGGTCTCTCGTCCCATTGCCAATCGGACACAAGGTAATTGGACTCAAATGGGTATTTAAGCTCAAGAAAAACTCAGATAGTGAGGTGATCCAACACAAAGCTCGTTTGGTTGAAAAGGGATATGTGCAACGACAAGGCATTGACTTTGAAGCAACCTTCGCTCCAGTTGCTCGAATGGACACAATTCGAGTCATTTTTGCCTGACAGCCAATTGTGGTTGGACAATATATCATCTCGATGTAAAGTCAGCTTTTCTCAATAGAGAACTGGAAGAGGAAGTGTACGTAACTCAATCGAAAGGATTCAAAGTAACATGGAAGGAGAATATGGTGCTTAAATTAAAAAAGGCATTGTATGGCCTAAGACAAGCTCCTCGTGCGTGGAATCTAAAGTTGGACAAAAGTTTGAAGAAAATTGGCTTCGAAAAGTGTACACAAGAGCAAGCGGTGTACACAAGAGGCAACGCTAATACCCGAATTATTGTTGGTATTTACGTGGATGATCTTATTTTAATAGGTGGAGATCCAAAGGGTGTCAAACTTTTCAAGAAGCAGATAATGGGGGAGTTCGAGATGAGTGATCTAGGATTACTTTAATACTACCTTGGAATCGAGGTAGATCAGTTCGAAGGAGGTGTCTCGATCAAGCAGACAACATATGCCAAAAAGGTGTTGAACCAATTTGGAATGCTTGATTGTAACTCAACAAAGGCACCAATGGAGCATAGGGCTCAACTCTATAAGGATCCTGAAGGACAACCGATTGATACAACTGAATATCGAAGAGTCATTGGTTGTCTACGATATCCCCTTCATACAAGGCCATATCTTTCTTATGTTGTTGGTGTAGTCAGTAGATTCATGGAGAGGTAACTGAGATACATCACAAGGTAGTGAAGCAGGTGTTTCGATACCTTCAATGCACTATACACTTAGGTCTAGTGTTTCGAAAAGGAGGCGGTGACGAGGAAATAGTGGGTTACTTTGATAGTGATCTCGCAGGTGACCTAGATGACCGGAAAAGTACGGGGGCATGGCGTTCTACATTAACGATAGTCTTTAGTTGTGAAACTCCCAGAAACAGAAGACAGTGGCATTATGCTCATGTGAAGTAGAGTTCATGGATGCAGAAGCGGCAGCGTGTCAAGAACTTTAGTTGAAATCATTGTTGTTTGAACTAAGTGGTTCGAAACCTACGGCAATGAACCTCTACGTCGACAACAAGTCTACACTTGCACTCATGAAAAACCCAGTTTTTCATGGTCGTAGCAAACACATCGACACGAAATATCATTTCATTCGAGAGTGTATTGAAGGAAATCAAATCAAAGTAGAGTTTGTTCGAACGGATGAACAGAAGGCCGACATACTTACGAAAGCTTTGCCAGCATCAAAACTGGTGATGATGCAACACTTGATCGGTGTTCGTGATCTCGAACCATGCCAAGACTAAGGAGGAGAATGTTGTATTACTCCTGACTATTACAACGTTTACAAATAAATGGAAGATCTACATTAATGAGGAAAACGACAGATTTGCAATGATGAAGAAATCAAAATATTTGCAATAATGAGGAAAATAGAATATTTTCAATAAATTTCATTAAATTAGAAAATGAAGAGTTTTTTTCAATAAATTTCATTAATAAATTATGTTGCTCTCATTAGGATAATAAAAATAAGAGAGAGATAACAACTCTTGTAATTTTTTTTTTAAGATTTTATAGAAATTTTTCAAAGTTTTGTGAGTGATTCTCTTCCTGAGCCAAGAGCATCTACATCGTCATGTCATGATTCATCAAGCGACGTCTAAACTCGATCACGAGCGAAGCATTGTCTGTGTCTTATTTTACAGATCGAGAATTTGACGGTGACTAATTTCATTTGCAAAGCTTCCTTCGTCGTGACCTTAGACCAACCCACCTTGAAGACTCCTTCCTCGCGAAGTCGCGTCTCGGGTCTGTGTCTTCTCTGAAGCTCGAGGATAGTAGAAATACTCAAATTGAGAGTTTGGAATTTTTTACCTTTAATGGAACATAAAAGAGATCGACGAACATCGGTTGAATTGAACAGAGACCTAACTTAGCTTCATCTCTACACTATGATTAACATGATGAACACTAACCTAGGCTCTAGTAGATAAGGTTTTACAAGCATTCATGCAATCACACTTATTCAAATAACTTAAACATTCAACAATATGAATGACGATTTCAAATGAATTCTCAATTTAATCGATAATTGTGAAACATCTTAACACAACTTGGAGATTACTTACAAAGTCTAGTAGGTATTACCTTAGAAGAAAAATAGGAACAATAAAAGAGCTGAAGATAATATTAAGTAGGGTGAGAAAAATTACCGATATTAAAGATATATCAAAAATACCGTACCGCAATATATTGAAAATATCAATTTTTAAGTATATCGAAAAAAAGGTAAGGTATGATACCATACAAAAATTATTGGTACGGTAAAGGTATGAGATTTGTAAAATTTTGGTATATCGAGATAAACCGAAATAGTATTTATAAGTTAAAATATATATAATACTTATATGTAAATAATTAAATATATTTGATATTAATTTAATTATAGAAATATAATTTTTGAATAATATCAAAATATAATTATACTGAAATATTATTCAATATATGCAATCTCTACTTATCGAAGAGATTGTTTTTTTAAGTTAATATGTTTTTTAGGTATCAAAGGTATAATACTGATATTGTACCGAAATTAAGGTATACCAAAATTAAGGTAAGGTAAATGTATGAATTTTTTGTATACCGAAATTAAGGTATATCGAAATCAAGGTATACCGAAATCAAAGTAAAGTAAAGGTATGCATTTTTTGCATACCAAAATTTTAGGTAAGGTATAAGGTATGGATAAAACACTGAGGTATACCGTACCGACACACCCTAATCCTAAGTAGTAGTGGAGGAAACCTGTACTGCTTGCAATCGTCTTCGTTGGTGAAAACATGCTCGACTTTGAAAGCCAATGCCTCGAAACTCTCTCGATGCGTAGAAGCTCTCAAATGTGTGTCTATATAAATTCTCACAAAATGATCCACCGTCACCAAAACCTTGAAGATTTTGTGTTTAAGTACCCCAAGTCAAGGGTAATTTGGGGGGTTTTCCGGTTTTGATCGGTTACCGACTTAGTGAGTTAGTTAGGCTATATCTTAGACTAGTCTGAGTCTTGACTGAGTGAGTTAAATAGGTAACCCTTAAAGCTTGAGATCAATAACATTCAGACGGGCCATGTCTTAGCTATTCGCACATGGTATAAAATTTTATTTTGATGCATCACAGCTCAAGTTGTGAATTTTTAAAGAACGTATGTCTGATTTGATCCGATTTTTGGCACTTTATCTTGTTTCTAAAACTCATTGTGTTTAAAGGATTCATTATAAAATTGGACTTAAAAGTTTTTTTAAAGGTTTCTCTCAATTTTTCAAAATATCTTGAATCACCTAACTCTATCAAGTATTGAGGTCGAGATAATTTTTGGAGGTTGATGTCTAAGTTTGGTTCCTCAATCAACAAAGCCAACCAAATGAAGAGAAAAAAAGAAGAAGGCTTCTTCATGTACGGGCTCATTGGTAAAGATGACGACGTGTTTCCATTAGATTATCTAGTTATGGTGCGGACGTGTGGTTGACCACATGTTGGCTCACGTTGACCAAACTTTTACTTGTCTGAGTTGACCCAAGTTAACTCGGGTTGAGTTTTTCCATAAAGTTTTATTTTTCTCTTTTGATCCCCGGAGCACTTTTCTGAAAATTTTATAAAGCAATATTATACTCAAAATTCACTATATTTTGAACCGGTCATTGTGAATGTGTTAACCTTTCCAAATTTTAAGAATTTTTGCAAAGTTACATTTGGACACAAAAACAAGCGTTTAATTAGTTGTTCTGTGCAAATTGATAAATATTAATATTATATTCAAAATTCACAATTCTCTAAGTCGACTAATCTGTATGTATTAGTTCATTCAAAGTTTAAGTATTAAAATAGCATTTGTACCAAGTTAGAATAGGCCAACTAAGGCCATTTATAAAATGGTTTTCGTATTTTAGTATTTCGGTCTAATAGTCAAGTATGATCATTATACTAAACCGAACATATTTATTTAATTATTATAGTGTAAAAATGTGGCATCAACCCAATTCTTCTCAAAAATCAAGTCTACCTTGTATACTACACCCACAAATCACCTTCACGTGATTTTTAATTAATATTGCCAATTAAATAATGATTTTTTTTGACATATTCCTCACCTTGTATACTACACCCACATTAAACTTTGTACCCTAAGTTTATTACCTTTAAGCTATTAAAGTCTACCAAAGCCAAATTAATAAAAACAATCAAACATTTATCCCTTTAGTCAATCTAAAAAAGAATTAAGGAATGTGTTCATCCAATTCACCAAATTATGACCCATTAATAACAAAATTGAGGTACATAGACAACCTTATTATAAGTAAATACACATAAAATACTTGTAAAAAGCAATAATTTTCTTATTTATTATTTTTCCTCACCAACAATCTTTTTCTTCCTATAAAATATAAAAAACCACAAAAATACGAAATAGTCATATCACAATATTGAAGTTAAATGGATACACAAATTTTATGTCAAATGTGATTATGGTACGCCTCGTATAGAAAAACTAAATAGTCGTAACCGAACATTTATCTGAAATATCTTGTTTTCTTAGTTTATGATTAAAATTATAATTATAATTAAGTAGTGATGGTAAAAGTTGAAATCCAATAATTTCTTCTTCTTTTCCCTAAAGCGAGTGAGGGAGAGTTTGGTACTAAAAACACTTACAAATATATTTTTTTTACCATCATGATTATATACAAAAATTTGAAGTTGTTCTTTAATTATACTTTTATGTTTTATGAGTTTTTTTATCATTTTAATTATCGATTGGACGCCTTTGTTGTTTATTATGATTTTGACGAGGATCAATGTAGGGTCGATGATCTATTAAGATTGACCATAAACTAGGATGAGGTCAAACAACAAAGAAAAATAGAGTGTCACATGTTAAACCATAGGGAAGCCTCCATATCCTTTCATGCCTTTTACCTAGTTTTAGAACATCCCATTCACTCGATACATAAATTGATGGGAAAATGTATTCTCCAAAATATAATACTTTCTCAATTAATTGATTATAAGAGATTAAAAGAAATAAGGAAATTGAAACGACAATGTAAGACAAGTTTTAGCATGAAAAAACCTCTCTTTAAATCGAGAGTAAAAAACTACTGGACTTGAACATGTCACTTAACAATTTACTATCATCAATAATGTAATAATTAAGGGTTCACGTTATATATAACTAAACTAGAGTCTATTCATTTGCATCAAGATCACACAATAATCTTGACAAATAACAATAAAGAGAAAAAGAGTGAGATCAAACAACCTTATCAATTATGCAATTCTAGTTTCTCTTAGGCTGACTTAGAAGCCTAAGAAAATAGATTTTGACTGTTTAAAACGTAGCCCCAGAAATAACCAATAAGATGTCAACGTTTGAAGTAAATCAAACGGTACAAACTCCAGCAAGTTGCTACTTCAAACTCTAGAATTTGTTTTTGCTCTATTCTCTCTCTTGTTGTTCTCAAAACTTAGTTAACCTAAATGAAAAATAATGTTCTTTCTTATTATATTCTACGGGCCTAAATAAAGATCATATCAAGTTGGGTCTCTCCAACTAGGAGGACAAAACCCAACAAACTCCCATGATCGATTAGTTGGAGGGCAATGTCAACTCGGCAACCGAGCGACAGAACTTGAACTTGTTTCGTGACAACATCTTTGTCATCATATATGATCAATTATCATATTATCTTTGCAATAAGTATTTTACAACTAACTGAGACTTATATCTAGGTTTTGAAGTATTCTCATCTTGCTTAAACCGATAAAACAATCATTTTTTCAAAGCATGATTGTCCTTAGGTAGCTTTGTTGACTCAAAAGTGTTATTCACACGAAGAGATTCCCTCTCATCCTCCATAGAATACATCCATTCCTTTTTATTTCCACTTTATAATGCTTCTTGAAACCTCTTAGGTTCTCCACTATTAGTGAAAAAACGAATTACAGAAGCCATCATCATCATCAAATCTTCCAACCGATAAAAGATTGAAACAAAAATCAGTAATATGCTTAACCTCTTTTAGAACAAGTGTAGTGACATTGGCCATCTCAACAAAACATTATAAATTCCAACCACTTGATTTTGACTAGTATTTCCCATACGAGAAATACCAAAATAACCAGCCTCATATGTTGAGAAAAAAATATCGTTGTGATGTAACATGAGTAGAAGCACCACTATCTACAATTCAGTCCATCCAATCACAATACATATTAACATTCTTAACATCATTATAACAAACAATAAGGAATTCATAACAATATCAATATCATCATTATTTTTACCAACGACAAAAGATTGAAACAAAAATCAGTAATATGCTTAACCTCTTTTAGAACAAGAGTAGTGCCATTGGCCATCTCAACAAAACATTGTCAATTCCATCCACTTGAGTTTAACTAGTATTTCCCATACGATAAATACCAAAATCACCAGCCTCATATGTCGAGAAAAAATATCGTCGTGATGTAACATGAGTAGAAGCACAACTATCTATAATTCAATCCATCTAATCACAATACACATTAACATTCATGCCACATTTTCTTTATAGTGGGTGTGTTCTGAGTTTTCTTCTTGTTCTCCTTCAATTTAAAACAATTTTTCTTGATATGGCCATTCAAGACACAATGATGACACTCAACATTTTCCCACTTATTAGAAGTCCTATGAGATTTATTACGATTACTTATATCTCGCAATTTACTTCTCACCTGGATTCTGTAACCAAGATCTCTAATTATAAATAACAGTCTTGTGTCTTTCGTCTCATCTCTTCATTCAACACACTACTTTTTACTAAATCTATTGAGAGAACACAATCTAGAGCATAATTAGACAGAGTTGTTCTAAAAGTCTCATATGAGTTAAAAAGATTACCAAGTAAACATAAGCCATGTATCTCGTCATCAAAACTGAGTCTCATCGCCTTCAATTGATTAATAATTATCACAAAAGTATTCAAGTGGTCAGTCAACGGAGAACCAACTTGATACCTTAAGAACATCATGTTGGGTTTTGGGCTCATATTTTATTAGAGTTTATATATTATAATTGGTCTTTAAGCCTTTAGTGGGATTATGAGTAATAGTTTAGTCTTTTGGCTTTTCATGTACTCCTATAACTAGAGACATTGTAACCTAGGGTTACTTGGACCATTATTCCATGGAATATCAATAGAATGGACGACTCCCCGAGGATGTAGGAATGTTGGCCGAACTTCGTTATATCTTGTGTTCTTTATTATTCTTTACACTTTATCTTTATATCCTCTTTTATCGTGTGTTTAGATTAGATCTTTTCTCAATCAGAGCATGTTTAACCTAATCTATTTGTGAAGATATGACAGAAACCCTAACCACCATTGAAGAAGTTGTTGATATTTGTGCTTTTGTTGAAGATTGATGGTTATTTGAGAAAATGATATTGGTTGGAGAAGATTTAGCTGCTATGAAGATTTGAGTCGAAATCTTCAATTTCTAAGAAGATGTCAAAGGTCGTTAAAATATTTCTTAGTTTTGGGTGACGCTCTATTGAGAAGAAGAGGGAAGAAGACAATGAGTTTTTTGTTCTTCTCGACGGCGCCAATGGGTGCAAGTGACGAAAAGTCGTTGTGTAGGCAGCGGCACCAGAATGAAGAAGATGAGGTATATTCTTTTTGACATATTTTAATTTGGGACATATGGTCTATTAAAATATAAAAAAATATATATATCTCCATATATATTCCATATATATCTCTATATATATTCCATATAAATAGATATTATATTATGATATAATATAATATATAGAGAGGAGTCAATAATCTTTGAAGCGGTCAACAACTAAGACTTTTTCAACTAAGACTTTTTATTTAAGTCTCATTTGATTTCATAAAATAGGTTTAAGACCTATTTGATTCCAATTTTCACAAGTAAAAATAAAACTCTCAAAGCTTTGTATGCTTTGATCTTGTATTTGTATTAAGACTTTTTTTACTTGATTTTTTCAAAGATGAAGATTTGTGATTTATCTTCTAAGAGATTTGATATTCGTCAATATGGAGATTGAAAATTGGAGTTGAAAAAGAAGGTGGAGTACTTATTCGATATTGCAGATTATAGAAGACAATTGATGCAATATGTAAAGGGTTTTCTGATTAAAGTAGGTGGCTATAATGTTTGTTTGCAAGAGTGTATTTTTGATATGTGTGTTTAAGGGTCGGATTTGGATTTGCATCAACCTTATGAGTAGGTTTTGATTGGCAATCCCGGTAAGTGTTAGTGCGAAGTTTTCAAGTTGATGTTGATGCCTCAAGGGTTCTACCAAGAATGATAATTTTTAAGGTATGAGTTGAGGATGCATTAATCATATATATATGGTTTTTTAGATTCTTTCTACGCAGGATTTGGATAAAAGAATGTGGAGAACAAATGATACATCTTCATGCTTGTTGAAAATTAGTTGAAGGTTTTATTATAACCGATTATTATCTTGGAATACATGAGTGACATTATTTCACTATGTTGAGGGCTTTGACTTGAAGAAATTCTCCGCTAAAATAAGTTTGGAAATATTTTTCTTTAGAAACCGGTTATTGAAGAAGTCAAATTAAAAGAGAGGTAGAGTGAAAATTTAGTACTAGATTTTCGCCTACAGTCGCGCAAGGTTCATCAAACTGATGATCGGAGATTCAAACAGAGTCTGATTGCGTTGAGATTTTGTCAAGAAGGTTGGTAAATCATTCCTCTACATTTTCAACGGTCGGATTAAGGTTTGAACGTCTCGAAGTTTGTTTTTCTGGGCTTATAGTTTCTGCCTAATTTTAATTTTATTTGACTTATTTAGGACCAAAAAGTTTGTATCTTTTTGGTTATGACCTTATCTTATTGGAAGAGCTAATCAAGATGAAGACTGTGGTGATATTATGTACTTTTACACTTGAAAAAAACATGATCGATTATGGAAAGATGTTATTTATAAGGTGTTTACTGATGATAACATTGTTGACATGTTGACAGGGCAATCCTTTAGGCCAAATTGCAAGATTGCATTGAGTTGGCAGGTGATTAAGGATTGAAACAATTCCACTTAATACATATTATCAATGAAAGACCAAGAAGAGTAAGACTAATGAAAGACACTTATAAGTTGAGGTGGAGACATCTTTAGAGCAACTCTCAAACGACCAAGAAAAAATCATTGCATTTTCTTCTAATGTGAGAAGATAAATAAAAATTTGAGTGGGATTCCTAGTCATGAAAAAGGGGCTAGATGGGAGACTCGGTTAATTCGAATGTAATGATTTTGTTACTTCTTTTGTTCTATCTTAATTGTTTATACATTGTGGATCATATATTAGATGAATGGGATGATTGAGACCTTGAATAAGGATTCCTAGTCATGAAAAAGGGGCTAGATGAGAGGTTCGATCAATTCAAATGAAAGGATATTCGATTTTTTTCAGAGAAACTATAGATGATCATTTGAAGCATGGGTGAAGACAGTTGAAGAGAGAGATATTGAATATTGAAATAATATTCTTGGATTGCTAGGCATTTTTGGATTCAAGAAACTAGTAGATTGCAAGCTAATTTGTTAAAGGAGAAGTATGAGGTTCAAGTTGGTTGAGTATGCAACGTTCAAGGCAAGATGGATGACAAATACTTTGTCAGATCTTGAGCTAGAGAAAAGAGATGCCGTGATAGCCTAATTTATTTGTTATGAAGTAGACGATAATAGTTCGTCTTGGGTCTTCTCGTTTTCGATCAATATCTTATTTTGAGGAAGTAGACGATGGACGTTCGTTTTAGGTGTCTTTAATTTTCGATAGATATCTGATTTTGAAAAAGTAGACGATGAAAGTTCGTCTTGGGTCTAATCGGTATTTTGGTTTCAGTCGATTGTTGGACTTGAAAAATAAGACACTCAGTTTGTGGAAAACAAAGGTAAAGATTATTTTGACATAATAAAGAATTATTAATTCTAGTTTCCGCATATGTCCACGGGTATGAACACAGATTGGGAAGAGTTGTTGAATATCTCTCGTCGTTGAAATAACGTGGTTACCCAAATTTATTTGGTGTTATAAACTCTATGATTTTATCTTCTAAGGGCTTTTGAGCAGAAGTGGAGGTATAATGATTTATCTCGTGAATGGCTCGAGCAGTGAAGATTGATGTGTGGCTCATAATTTTTTGATGGCGCGATATATGTGATTGTGGATATTGTTATTCTTCTAAGGGCTCTTGAGTGGAGTGGATGTGAAGATTGATGGGTATGGCTCGTGTATTTCCTAAGGGACGTGAAATTCGTCAAGGTGGAGATTGTTGAAATTGTAATTTATTCATCACATCTCAATAAGCGCAGTATTCGCCCAAGGTGGAGATTGTTTGGTTTTGGGCTCATATTTTATTATAGTTTATATATTGTAATTGGGATTTAAGTCTTTAGTGGGATTATGAGTAATAGTTTAGTCTTTTGGCTTTTTATGTACTCCTATAAATAGAGACATTGTAACCTAAGGTTACTTGGACCATTATTCCATAGAATATCAATAGAATGGACGACTCCCCGAGGATGTAGGCATTGTTGGCCGAACCTCGTTATATCTTGTGTTCTTTATTATTCTTTACCACTTTATCTTTATATCCTCTTTTATCGTGTGTTTAGATTAGATCGTTTCTCAACACATCATTTGTTTGATCAAAAAAAGTGTGTTATTATTTGTCTTTCTCTCGTATAATTTTTCAAGTTTAGTCCAAAGGGTATATGTTAGATTAAGTTAATAAAGAAAAAAGAAAAACTATTTAATTAAGATTGAATAGGAATTCATTAAATTAAGTTGAATTAAGAAAAACAATTTAATTGATTAAAATGAATTTAGGATAATTAAAATCAATACGACATAGTTTTGATGATGCGCTCATAATTGAATAAAACTAAGTTATGCAAATGTTTTATGTGCAGGTAGCGCGAGCAGTAGAGATGACGTAAACAAAGTTGAAGACGCGTTGGTAGCGAACAATAGAGTTGTCTTCAATATGCTAGAAGCAACCTTGCTTCAACAGCAAAGTTGAAGAAGCGCTAACAACAACCTTACGTCAACAACATAGTTGAAGAAGCACTAGCAGTAGTATTACATCAACAACAGAGTTGAAGAAGCGCTGGCATCAGGCTTATGTCAACCGTAGAGTTGAAGAAGCGCTAGCAGTAGCCTAAAGAAGCGCTGACAGTAGCCTTGCTTCAGTAGCAGCCTGAAGAAACGCTAATAGTAGCCTTGTTTCAGCAACAACTTGAAGAAGCGTTAACAGCAGCCTTGCTTCAACAACAGCCTGAAGAAGCGCACAACAGTGTTACGTCAACAATTGTGATGTGCTAACAGTATATTGCAACCTGACATACAACCATTAGAAAGTCGACACGTATCTACGTATCAGATTCGAACGTTTTTACATTTCAATATAAAAGGACATCAAAGTACAACGTCGAATCCTGGATTTTTGAACGGCGAATCCCAGGATTTCTGGAAGGCGGATCCCTAAATATCTGGATTCTCGGTATGGCGAATCCTCCTAGTCAATTTACGTATCCAATAATCAGATTCGACTATTGTTACACTTTAATATAAAAGAGCAGTACAACAACGAACTGACTTTTCGAACACACAAGATACAGATAACAAGTTGAACAACAACAAACTTCAACTCTCAATCAAATTACTCACTCTCTAGCTCATCTTTCATAAGTACTTTCTGTATTTCATTTACACTAAGTTGAGAGATAAATTACTATAATATCTTAGAGTATATTCAGCATTGTAATTTGAACAGAACAATGTCTATTCAATAGAGTGATTTTTAGGAGTTCAAAATAGGCAGCTGTTAAGTCCTGTGTTCTGATTGAGTTTGTGTAGATGCTATACAAACCAAAGCCTTCTAGTGGAATCCTTTTGGAAATAGAAGAAGAGGTGACGTAGGAGTTTTATCTCCGAACGTCCATAAAACTATTGTGTTATTTTTTTACTGCATCTAACAGTCTTGCATTTTTCGCTTCAAATCTAGCAAGTATTTCCGCACTTAAAACCGTTTAAGAGCTTATGACGATTTGTAGAAGGGTAGACTGAATTTGATGGGAAAATAAAATCAAGCTCTAATACCACTTTGATGGGAAAATGTATTCTCCAAAACCGAATATTTCCCAATTAGTTGAGTATTAGAGATTATTAAAATAGAAGAAAATTGAAATGACATTACACGACATGTTTTAGCGTGAAAAAACCTCTATTCAAATCGAGAGTAAATCCACGGGACCTGAACATGACACTTAATAACCCACTATCATCAACAAGGTTATAATTAAGGGTTCACTCTACATATAATCAAACTATAGTGTAATCTATTACATCAAGATCACACAATAATTTTGACAAATAATAACAAAGAGTAAGATCAACCAACCTTATCAATTCAACAATTTTGTTTCTCTTAGACTAAATTAGAAGCTAGGGCCGGACCTACAAATGGGCCCATTTTTTTAAATATTAATATATATATATTATATTTAATATTTAATATTATATTTAATACGTAACATGCCAGTTGGCGCCCCCAATCCTCATCTGGCCAACTCATGGCCCCAAAGGTATCAAACAATTTCAATCCTTCTCAATCTGATCATCTACTTTAAATCTTGTTTGATTCTTCAATTTGTCGATCTTATAAGCTGAATAAAATAATATTTTCTCTTATAGACTTATGTGATTTTGATGAAATGTAAGAAATAGGTGGAGCTAGTGCTTTACTTGCATTAATAAATTTTTTCTTTGTTATATTATCAATGGATATTTGGAATTTGTAGGCGAGAACTGAAAATCAAAATTAAAGCAATTAATTATAACATATGTTCTAATATATTGAAACGATGAAATCTTAGTTATATACTTCTATTGCTCCATGCTATGAATGAATGTGTTGTTGAGTTAGGTTGTGTTGATTAAATTAACTTTGTTTGAAAAGAGCTAGATGAATTCAATCTTTATTTGATGAAATTATAAATTTTGACAATTTCAGAATTTTTCAACTGCAAGAAATTTATTATAGCTACTGGAATTGATCTTCTACCATGAATAAAGCTATACAAATGGAAAGTGAAATGGGGATTGAACCTAAATTTCGAGAAACACGCATCATTTGAAGAAAAACAGTTTGATTAAAGTGGCAATGATGATGTGACACAATCGGTTGAAAAGTTTTTAATAGTTGAATATTTTTTGTTTATAATAGATCAAGATCGATATTCGCTTCAAGTTCAGTTTGAACAATTTAAACAATATTAATAAATATTTGGGTTTTTATTGAATTTAGAGAAGTTAAAACGTAAGCCTTTAACTAGCTTGATGAAGTCTTGTATGAAGCTTCAATAATTTTTTAGTAACGATGGACGTTCAGACATTAATGGTGATGAATTTTATACAGAGTTGCTGGTTGTGAGATGTTATTTATCAAATGGAAAAAGAGCAATAGATATGCTACATTGTCTGGCAAAACTGAATGGTTTATTCCCAAATACTTACATTACCTATAGGATTTTGTTGACCAAACCAGTAACAGTTGCATCGGTAGAAAGAAGTTTCTCGAAGTTGAAGTTAATCAAATATTATCTTCCATCAACAATATCACAGGATAGACTAAATGAGCTAGTAATGTTGTCGGTTGAGAAAGAAATAGTTCATCAATTAGATTATACTGATTTGATCAATATTTTTGCCTCTAAAACATCTAGACGAGTGATATTTATTTATTTCAAATATTGTTAACTTTTGTCTTTTTATTGACGTTGCATATTATTTCTAGTTTATTATAAATATATTGCATACTGAACTTTACGACAACAAAATGACCCATTTTTTTATTTTTTGGCTCTTGACTTATCGAACACAGGTACGACTCTATTAGAAGCCACATAAAACAAATATTGGCCGTTCAGAACGTAGCCTTAGAAATAACCAACAAGCTGTCAATGTTTGAAGTCAATCAAACGGTGTAAACTCCAGCAAACGAAAATCTTCTTCAGTGGCTACCTCAAACCCTTGAATATTTTTTTGTTCTGTTTTCTCTCTTGTTGTTCTCAAAACTCAATTAACCTATATAAAATATAATATCCTTTAACATTATATACCATGGGACTAAATAAAACTCACATCAAGTTTGATTTCTCCAACTAAAAAGACAAAACTCAATAAAAACCTATACGAATAACGTCACATTAAAGACAAACTCAATATGTGGTATGTATTTGGACAACAAAGAGACCATAGGGAAAAGCCTCCGTGTCCTTTCATGCTTTTTACCTAATTTCAAAACTTCTCGTTCACTCGGATACGGAAGCCTATACGAATAACACCACATTGAAGATTGAAGGCAAACCCAATACGTGATATTGATCTGCTTACGAATTATTATTTATCACACTTGTTTTCTAAAAACAATTTACATGCTCCTAGGATTAAGGTTTAGGAAACTTAGAGCCTAAAACTAAGAATTTGAGTCAAAACAAATCACTTCATCTACGGAATATGCCATGCATATATAAACCTTACATTCTCAAATCCAATTTACATCTCTGACACTTTCTTTACATTCGCTTCATCGCCGACCATACAATCATCCACCATCTTCACATCTTAACCCTTTCACTATCATAATTCTTCTCAATCATGTATTATTCATCATTTTCAAATTCCAAAAAATTGCATTAATTTCATTTATACTTTGTAAACCCTAAAAACATGTTTAATCTCTAAGTTGGTAGATTTATCCGTTTTTAAGAATTCAAACTATTTTGTCACTCATACACTCATTTTACTTCAATTCGAAAATGGGTTGATTCTAGTCCCACTCCCAATTAAGGCAAACCCTTAAAAAGTGATAAAGTCATAAAATTAATTAATACACAATTAATTAGATATTCTTAAAGTGCAAAACTTTTTTTATCATTCTAAATAGTTACTTACATAATTACTCATACAATTCAAGTTTGTCAAATAATGATAAAAATATTAAAATATTCATTCATGATATTGTATATATATGTCACCCTTGTATTATAAGCATTGTGTACTAGATCCATACCTACATGTCATTAAGCTCTACCAAAGTCTAAAGATAAAATCAACCATCATTCATGCATCGACCAACTTAAAATGAAATAAACAAATGTCTTAACCATCTCACCGAAATACAATCACAATTACTAGCTTATTTTTTTTCTCACCTCACCTCATTTATTCTCTTCTATTATCTATTTTCTTATTTCATTGTGCACATAATTAAAGGTAAACAGAATAATACATTTTATGTCAAGTATACTTCTTAAGTAGAAACGGTTTTAGAATATATAATTAGAATTTATGCGTGAACGAATTAAGTAGTTGAAACTTCTTGTATCATAACTGAACCCTTACCTAGAGCTCTAATACGCAAACCATTAGACTTATTTGCCAAGATATGTCGAACTCTACTTTAGTTTAGAATTACAAATTATAACTAATTAAATAGTATCTTGATTCAACTTATATAAATGTTATTTAACTTTAGACACTTTTTTCTAATCTTAATCTCTTAAAATAAATTAGGTCAAAGATTTATTTAGGTCCAAAATATTTTATTTTCTCTTTTGTTTGACTTAGGATTTAAGAATAAAGATAAAACATGACAAAAAAAATGCAAGGATATATAAAAAATAAAGTTACAACGTATTTTTATTGTTTTTATTCTCTTATTCATCTCCATTGTTTTTCTATCCCATATCACTTTTTTTAATTCTTCTAAAATAACACCTTAAATATTTAAAATGTACAAAGAGTCTTAAACTTAGGTTAGACAAAAGAACGAATTTCTTAATTAAACTTAATTTTTTAATAAGTTTAATTATTTAAATAATTAATCATCTTTCATACTTATATCTTTGTTAATGAAATCAATTTATTTATTAATTAAAATATTTTATTTTTAATTTATTAAATAATATTTATTCATTAAAAAGTAATATACTTCAACTATTATTTCTTTAGAGTTTTTGAATTTTAAATTTCATCATAATTAAACATTATCTTATTTTCTCTTATAGATTATATTACTTAATTTATTAATCAAAATATTACTACTTTATTTATTTATTTATTTTTTTACAAAAAGTATTTTATTATTATTACACATTAAAAACTTATTTAGTAAGAATTTATTTCAAAAATGTAAATGGATTGTGATTTTGATCATGTGAGAATTTTTCTGTATTTTTGTTTTTTAAAAAGATTCAAATAATATTAATAAATAATAATAAAATTTTAAAAAAATAAAAATTTTTAATATTTTAATTAATTAATTAAGTGACCTGATTGATGCATTTGATTATAGTGGGATTTAACAAATTAATAATCGCACAATATCTATATCTTTTTGCTTAAAAAAATCATTATGACAAAAAAAAATCACATTTTCAAAATTATCATCAATCAACTATTTTTATATAAACAAAAATATATTTAAAAAACTCACTATCCAATAAACTCACTATTTTTCACAATAATTAAACTTTTCATAATTTTATACCAAACAAAATTATTTAAATAATTCAAATTCAAACAGTGTTATTCTTTCTGCTTCTATTCCTATCCGTAGAGAATAGGGTAGTTGACGACCATTCCTTTTCTCTCTCATAAAAAAACAAAATTAATTAATTCTAATATCCTTATATCAATTATAAACAAAAAATAAATAAATAAATAAATAAATAAAAAACAAAGTAATCCATGGTTTTGTTCAAAATTACCAACATCTTCTGCTAAAAAGAATCAAGGTATGCCCTAATGAAAACAATAACCATGCAAATCAAGAATGCTCATTTTCTTAATGGGTATCCCCAATGTCTCAATCCCGATATAACCTATTAAAATAATTTCACGATATTCAAGCATTTGTCTATATCGACCAAAACGTATATACCAAATCAATAACGGGCGATGTATGATAGAGTTGAGAATACATTGATAAAAGGATTGCAATTAATTACAAGATCAGGAAGAGATGGTACAATGGAATCAGAAGCCTTTCAAAAAATTTGTTCACTTTCGAAAAATACAACGGCCTGTCTGTATGCTGATTGATTGAAGTTCATCATGATAGGTTTTGTCCTCTCTTTTTCTCTCTCTTTTCTTTAACACTATGGCAGAAAAATTGAAAAAAATTCAGAACCCAAATCAATGTTGTTGTTAGCTAATGATGAAATTATATAAATATATTAAATAATGTGAGGAGCTGCATGATTTAACTAAAGTTGCATACAGACGGGTTGATAAAGGACAGGTTCAGAATCTCAGATCTTCTTTGGAAGTATTCATACAAATGCAACATATGATTAGCAGCAGATATCAAGTTCTGAATGCTACAGGCATTTGACCTGTTTGGCCTTTTTTTTTCTTTCGTAATAACATGGATTTTTATTTTGGAAAACTCTAGAACGTGGTTTATTTTGGTATTTTGTTTAAAAAAAAAAAAACTAATCAAAATGATACAATTTAATTTTTTTTTCTTTGGAAATGGTTCGGAGTGGTGATAACTCAAAACCCATTACCCTAATGACAATAGTTCATTTGCTTTATAACTAATTTATGAGTATTAACTGATGAAATCATTTCATTAATCATCATATATGAATGAAGCCAGGACAATGATTAGCTGTTTCACCCTATGTTTCTTCCATGTATCCTTTTCAAAAAAATATATAAATTTACTTTGTTATTTAGTTTCATATATTTATCTTTGGGCTTGTTTTATTTAGTGTTTGCGTAATAAACTGTAACAGTAATTTTTCGTAATAACCTCACACAAAAAATTATAATCAAACACACTTTCTCTCTACCACCCTCCTCAGTGTTTAAATTTTATCATCTCAGCGTTTAAGATTATAATCTCAGCGTTTTTCTATCTCATCAATTTTAAATATTTTTTTATTTAATATCTCTAATCTATTTTATTCATTTCTAATTCTTTTATTCATTCTCTCTCATCAATTTAATCTCTCTCTAATTATTTTATTCATTCTCTCATCTATTCCATATATTTATAATATTTTTATATATTTATATAAAATTATTATAACAAAAAAACATACATTTAAATATATTTTTGGTAAAAAACTTAAATGTATTGATATATATAAATAAAATATAAAATAATAATTTAAAATATATGATATTTTAGTATTTTGATTAATAATGTATGTAATATAATTAATAAAAAAGGGAGTGAACTAATATTTAATTTTGTATGATTTTTTTAAAAAAAAAAACATAAAAAAAGGCCTTATACAAAGAAATTGAAAAAAAATATAGATTTGTTTTCTTGGAAATATGAACCTTATTCATCAACGAGCCAGAATTGATGAGGTCTTATGAGTGAGTGTGTCTATAGTACTCTGTCATCGAACAGGGTCCCTGACCATACTCTAACACAAAGTTATTTTATGTTTTAAAATATAATAAAGAATAAAACAAAGACTAATTTATTTTGAACCATTACATGAAAAAAATAGGATATAAAAGCAGTTTATTTGGTGTTTGTTTAATTTATTATTATTTTTTTAAAGGAAACATTTTAATAATTCATTATTTTCATAGATAAAATATTGAATAATAATCCCAACAAAATATTTAAATATAAATTAGGACTTTAATTAATTGCTATTGTGACTAGTTTTGATCGATTTGAAGATTCCACATTCCTTCTTATTATGTGTATTTAGTAACTTTTTTTAATACATTCCTAAATATGTTCAAGTGATTTAATGTTTTTTGGGGTCAAATTTATATCTTGTTAATGCTTAAGATTTTTGTTAAAAAGGTCACCGGATAGAGGGGAGGATTGAAGATATTCTCTTTGCACTATTGCATTTTTATAATTTTATATAAATTGCAATTTTCTCTATCTAAGGAGACATTATTCAATACAATGCAATAAAAAAATAATTAAATATTGACTATAGATATTTATTTTTTATTTTGTTTAGGGTTTATATATTAAATTATTATATATTCTTTTTTTTAAAAATATAATTATTTTAAATTACTATTAATTAAAATATATATTTGTATTAAATTATTATTATATACATATATGACTAATAACATAATAATTTTAAAAAATTATGATGTGATATATATTTAAATTCAATGTTATATATATATATACTATTATGATATATATTTAATTAATAATAATTTAAAATTATTATGTTATTTCTGATAAAAATATATATAATAATTTAATGTATAATTTCTCCCTTTAAATTCTTATTATGTTATAATTTTGTTGTCACTAGTAAATAATATTAATGTGATATATATTTAATTAATAATATATATTTTATTAATTATTATGTTATTCTTTATAAAAATAATATATAATAATTTAATGCATAATTCCTTTAAGGTTAATATTTTCGGTAAAAACCTACGTAACATTCCCATGTCATATGCCAAATTGTCAAATCCGAGCTTTATAGCCTCATACAATATTTTGAAATTTTCAAGATAAAAACTTAAAAATTTGAATGGCAAATTTTGTAAGGGATTGATTAAGAGCTTGAGATTGTGATATGTGCCTCTAGATTTCCTACAGAAAGCTATTTATAGCCTCCCAAGTTTGGTTGATCGACTAAGTGGATCGAATTTAAGTCAAAACGTCATTGTCTGTCCTCCGTCTAGTTGATCAATATAGGTGATGATGAAGCCTATGATCGTAGGTAAAAGGATCACCATATCATGGTGATTATTTCATCTTTCAAATTAGTCGATTTGGTAGATTAACGCTGGAGTTCCATATTTAAGAAATCAATGATTTCGGTTGTTCATCATGTCGTTCGTCGCGAGAAAGAAGAAAAAGCGAAGTGAAAACGATGTCGTTTTCTTCTTCCGCGTTTGAGTGTAGAGGGAGTCTTAAACGACATCGTTTCTAGGAAAAGAGCGGACTCCTAGGCGTTCTGTCTACGTTTGTGTGTTCCATTGCGTCTGGGTTAACGACGATGTGGTGCGCGTTAATTATTATGCTATTTCGCGAACGCACGTCTCTTATGTTGCAGCGGGCGACACGCCTAACTATTGGGCGTTGGATGAAGTATGTTGCACTAGTTTCTTTCAATTCCGGTTGCAGCAGATAATGATCCTCCTTTAGCCTTATGGCTTGTTTGAAATTGCTTTTTCTTTTATCACTTTGACTTTGTTTTCAACCTACAAAACATACAAAATATTTTAAATAGATATAACATTTATTTTTCCTATTTATTTTATTGTTTTGGTATATTTTTAGGGTTTAATAAATAATTTATTTAAAATAAAATGGATAAATATTTATCTCAAATTATTTTATTTATTTTACTTGGCCATTATTTTAATTAACTAGGGATAATTATCGCAATAATTATTTTAATTAATTAATTAATCATGTATTGACCTTAATTTTAATTATTTTTTATTTATTTATTTAAAATAATTATTTTAAAACTTATAAATTGGGTAACTAAAATTTTAGTACTTACCGCTTGTTTTAGATTTATTAAATATTTTATTTAAAAAATAAATAAACAACTTTAAATTTGTATAATCATACGTTTTTTCCTGATAAATATAATATAATATTTTAAATATAATTCTAGCCATACAAGTGTGTGCATTATAAGTTAGTCGGGTTTCTCTACAACCAAATAAGATGTTCTCCTATTCCGAACCAATTAGATTGCAACATTATTATTTATTATTAAATCAAGCAGCGGGTCTAAATTAAGAACGAGAAATTCGGAACCCAAATATAATTCTAGGTCCTCTTCATTCATATAAAATTAAGCATTAGAAGTGCAACACAAAGGAAGGAAGGAAACATTTTACATCAATTTTACATCAGAAAACGTTATTCAATGAAGTTTGATTCACTTCACTCTGCTACTCACTTTGTATATCAGGTAAAATCGGTATATCCTTTCTCTTGTCGTAGTAATCATGACTAGAGTCTGAGTAGGAAACAAGTGGTGATTTGAATACCTCAACCACTTGAGTTGTTTTCTTTTTTCATTTTCGGACTATAGGATAAGATCAATGTTTTCTTTCTTTCTCAAAATATTTTCTTTTGAGGAAGTGACTGGGGGTTTTATTTATTTATGTGAGATCGAGCCCGCAAACATGCATGTTGCCTACGTATATTCTCTCCTTTATTATTTTGTTCTTATAAGTATCAAGTCTTTTAGTTGAGACATGAGTTCTCTATCCATGTTGCAAGTTATACAAAACATGTGATTGAATTATGTTGAAATAAGATTCTTTCAAGGCCGAGCTTTATATCGTTATGACGTAGCTTGAAATTATACAAAATATCTTTTAAGTGCATCGAGATTTCTTGGCGCAATAAACTGTTCGCCTTCTATATTAGAAAGGCGGACAAGTCCTCCAAAAAGGATTTTCTTAACTAGGAAGGTTCTTTCCAATTGGGGTCAAAACTCGCCCCTTAGGTCTAAGAATTACCGTGTTCATTTGAGAAATAGATCACCTTCTTTGAGGTTTCTAGGTTTTACCTTCCTATTGAAGTTGTCTAATATGCGTTTTTGGTAGGCTTGAGTTTTACATAAACTAGAATCTCGATTTTGAGGAATTGTATGGAGTCCATACCGTAAACCATATAATAGGGAGTTTCGTCCGTCGAAGTTCGAGCGGTTGAACGATATCCCCATAATGCGTATGGAAGCTTCTCATGTTAGTCCTTATACGTGTTGGTCATCTTCTTGATGATCCTAATCACGTTTTTTTTCATTTCGACCGCACCATTGGTTAGGGTCTATAGGGAAATGATTTGTGGTGCTCTATCTTTAACTCGTTGAGTAATTGCATCACTTTTCCTTGGAATTGTCAACCATTTTCTGAAATTAAGGCGTGAGGAACTCCATATCTCGCGATGAAACTTTGCCACCTGAGATGATTTCAAGATTTTGCAAGATGCTGCTTCAACCCATTTTATGAAGTAGTCTATGACGACGAGTATGAACTCATCTCCATTTGACGCATGGGGATAGATTTTCCCGATTATGTTTACGCCCCACGTAGAGAAGGCCCAAGGGAATCTCATATTGTAGAGGAGAAAGTTCGATGTATTGTTTAGGTTAACATAGATTTGGCAATAATAATAGCTCCTCACATAGCTCACACATTCTTGTTCGAGATTTTACCAATAATATCTTAAACGAAATATTTTCTTGGCTAAGGCCATTCCATTCATGTGGGGGTCGCATGTTCCTACGTGCACTTCTTCCATGATACTCTTGTATTTAGGATTATGTATGTTTTTTGACCATCAAAAGATCGACGATAATGCATATTGGCGATCCAAGCGTAGTTGTTGGAATACTGGCATAACGCCCGTCGTTCCTTAGCTCGGAAGTGGGAATGATATTCTCCGTACTCAATAATTCTAGAGAGTATTATACTAGGGTTTAGTAGCATTCTCACAAGAAGTTATTGCTCCCTTTTCAAAAGTAGGTCGTTTCTTTTGTTGAATTTTTAGACGTTTGCCTTTGATTCCTTCATGAATTTGAGTCATGGATGCCAAAGTAGCCAAGACAATCGCAAAGCGATTTTGGCTTCTTGAAGCGTGAACAAATGATACTTGATAGAATTTGTTCATGATTTTGGTCAAGTGGGCGTGGTAGGGTTTCAAGTTTTCCCTTTCACTTGCACGTGTCATTGTCTTATAATATAACCAAGTTAGAGTCATTAATGATTTATAGCTTAGTTTCTCCTTTTCATATGCCAATTTGAGACCTGATATGTATGCTTTGTATTTGGACTCGTTATTGGTGACCGGGTATTCGAGTTTTATGTATATTGGGTTATACGTCCCTTTAGGTCATTTAACAGAATTCCAATTCTATAACCATGCTTTTCGGAAGCTCCGACAAACATCTTGTTGGGATCGATGCTACTAATAGAGACTAGGGTCTAACTATTGTTAACAACTTGTGATAAACTCTTCGATAATAATCATGTGATGGATTAATATTTGTTTCTATTCTTCGCAAATCATTCAAACTCTTAAACAGATTCAAGTGCGGAACTGTTTGTCGGATTTCAAGCTTTAGAAAACTGAATGTAAAATGGCAGAAAGTAAGAACACCAGGATTTTTATGGATGTTCGGAGATAAAACTCCTACGTCACCCATTCTTCCACTATCGGAAGGATATCCACTAAATACTGTGAAACAAATACAACTCACTAATCTAGCTAACTCTTTGTTGAATAAAACAACCCTTATTCAACTTACAGCACTGAAATTTCTCACAGAAAAGACAGTATGTAACTACAATGTATTAACAATTAGACAAACAAAGAGATTTTGGATTTCAAAAACGTTCTAGAATCGAGTGTGTGAAGTAGTTCGACTGTTGTCCTTTGGATTTCATATATAGTTGAGATACACCAACGGTCAAATATTCTTTGAGGACACGTGGCATGTGTCCGTTGGAAGGCCACCATTAGTAAGAGAGTACAACAAACTCTAAATAATTGGATCATGGTCATACTAAACGAGTAGTGCGCCGAATATCCTCAGATCTTATCTTGTATTGGAAATACGGTTGAGGGATATTAGCGTACGTTCATTCATTGATGGTATTAGTTGGCTTCTTAGACTGTTGACAGAAGTGGAGAAGACATCTAATTGATCATGGCTAGATGGATGCTTCCTTTAGACAGCTACTAAAGCAAGGTCTCAAATGTTCTTCTTTAGACCGCGTCTGAAGGGGTTAGACACCGTCTAACTACGCTTCCCTTCAGACCCCGTCTAAAGGAGTTAGACCTTGCCTAACTACGTATCCTTTCAGACCGCGTCTGAAGGAGTTAGACCTCGTCTAAATACGCATCCCTTCAGACCACGTCTGAAGGAGTTATATCTCGTCTAACTACGCATCCCTTTAGACCACATCTGAAGGAGTTAGATCTCGTCTAACTACGTTTTCCTTCAGACTGTCTGAAGGAGTTAGACCTCGCCTAACTACATTTCCCTCCAGACTCCGTCTGAAGGAGTTAGACCTCGTCTAACTACGTTTCCCTTCAGACTCCGTCTAAAGGAGTTAGACCTCGTCTAACTACGTTTCCCTTCAGACTCCATCTGAAGGAGTTAGACCTTGTCTAAATGCGTTTCTCTTCAGACCGTGTGTAAATAAGTTAGACCTTGTCTAACTACATTTCCCTTCAGACCGCGTCTGAAAGAGTTAAACCTCGTCTAACAACGTTTGACGTCTAAAACAACCTGCTTTAAACCACATCTAAGGTAGCACTGTCTTTAGATTTATTCCTATACAACACAAATAGACCACTTATCTTTTTTCACAATTAAGTTTAACATAGATCATCAAAATAATGTCAACATTAAATAAACTTGTTCCATAGTTTATTTTAGTCAAAATAATTTGACCTAACAAATATCAATTTCTTTGTGTCTGATGTTATACTCATAATATCCCCGTTTAGGAATACAAGTTCGTTTTCTTACTCAATAATGATGGGTTTACTTTAATGAGGAGTCCACAAAAACGTTTTCTTTGATTGAATTTTGTACCGTATAGACTATGTCGTATTTGGATAATATCATCGTCCATTTAGCTAGCCTTGTTTACAGAAGAGTTCTTTGGAACCAGAAGTGGATTGAGTCTAGTCTTGTTACCAACTTGACAAAGTGGGCATGCAGTGTCACGTCCTAAAATTCTACTTTTCCCGACCAAGAGCTTTCGGTCCTGGCTAAGACTTAGGACCGAGGATACTAGAACCCAGGATCGAGTGGTCCGATCGATGATTCTGTAGACAAGGAATTATCAGGCAAGTAATCTCTCTCTACTGTTTTCTAAACCGACACAATGCTATTTATTCATGTATTTTATATAAACGATGCATAATGTTTTCAAAAGATGAATTTATTGCAAGCCCACGTTTTCTAAAGAAAGATGTTTTTATGTTAATGGATATGGAATCAAGGTGATCATGATGAAGGGATTGATGGATATAGGAGGATGGCTACCAAGATGAGCTCTGGTAGTCTACTTCCAAAATATGGCTGAGGAACTATTGGATGGATGCCTCACCTTGAAGATCAACTCTCAAGGTCTAGGGTCCTAAACATGTGCTCAAGATGTAACTATACATTCTCTAATGATGATATACCCTTAAAAACCCTTATGGATGCAATGTAGTATAAATATCTTTTATGTACTTTTTTAAATGCTTGTTGGGTTTATCGACTCATTATGCTTGTGAGGTGTAAGAACCCAGCCACGTTTTTTATAATATGTGAAGAGATACTTGGAGTGGAGAGCATGGTGTAGGAGATGCGTGTGGAAGGAGGGACCGAGACCGTACGACCAAATTTTATAGCATCATTTATTAGTCAACTTAAAAAGGAGTCCTAGAGCTTCCGCATTTTTGACCGAATTTACATTGAATTAGGTGTAGGAAATTAGGATTTTAGGGCCTTACAATTTGGTATCAGAGCAATGGTTCCGAACCTTAGCACTTTCACATATATGCTCGCGCAGATGCACCTCCAAGAGTTCTCCTTCAGGTTAGTAAAATGTTTTATATAATGTTTTGCATGACATGAAATTGTTTTCATAATGATTTTAAAATAAGGTTTTGCATGAAATTGTTTTCATAATCACAATAGTAGCACGACCCATAGTTTTGAATTCGGGTCAAAATTCCTTATTAGGTGGGTAGTTTGTCACGTCCTAAAATTCTACTTTTCCTGATCGGGAGCCTTCAGTCCTGGCTAAAACTTAGGACCGAGGATACTGGAACCCATGACCGAGTGGTCCGATCGATGATTTTGTATACACAGAATTATATGGCAAGTACTCTTTCTCTACTATTTTCTAAACCCATGCAATTCTATTTATCCATGTATTTATATAAACGATGCATAATGTTTTCAAAGCATGTTTTCATTGCAAGTACATGTTATCTGAAGAAGGATGTTTTTAAGTTAAAGAATATGGAATCAAGGTGATCATGATGAAGGAATTGACGGATATGGGAGGATGGTTACCAAGATGAGCTCTGGTAGTTTGATTCCAAAATATGGCTCAGGAATTGACGGATGGATGCCTCACCTTGAGGATCAACTCTCAAGGTCTAAGGTCCCAAACATGTGCTCAAGATGTAACTATACACTCTCTAATGATAATATACCCTTAAAAACCCTCATAGATGCAATATAGTATAAATGTCTTTTAATGTCTTCTTTTAAATGCTTGCATAGTCAATCGACTCACTATGCTTGTGTGGTGTAAGAACCCGACTACGATTTTTATAACAGGTGAAGGGAGACTGGGAGTGGAGAGCATGGTACATGAGATGCATGTGGAAGGAGGGACTAAGACCGTACGACCGACTTTTATAACATCATTTTAATAATCATTTTAGAAATGCACCCTAGAGCTTCCGCATTTATGACCGAATTTATGTTGAATTAGGTGTACGAAATTAAGATTTTAGGGTCTTACATGTAGTGTCTCAAACTTTTGGTGACCCATGTTAAGGTCCAACAGATTTTATCAACTAGAGTGTAATTAAGTTCATACTTAGTCATCTTTTTACTGATGTAGTATAAAACTATTCTGAGTTTGTCCTGGTTTTCTTGAACCAACAAACTTCCCATGGTTGTGTCTGTTACATTAATATATAAGATGAGAGAAATTTCGGCTCTAGGCCACATGAGTATAGGAGGAGTTTTTAAATAATCATTGATTCTATCAAATGCTTGTTTATAGTCATCATTCCATACAAACTTTTGGTCTTTCTTCAGCAGCTTAACAAATGGATCGCATATCATAGTAAGCTTGCTGATGAATCAGCTAATGTATTGGATTTTACCCAAAATCCGCAGACCTCTCTTTTGTTTTGAGGGACAAGCATAGTCATTATTGATTATATCTTAGAGGGGTCAACTAGTTGTGACACCGAAGGTAAATTTCTTCAGGTTGAATCGTATTTAATATTTCATGATTCGTTACAAGATTTTCTCAAGGTTTAGGATATGTCCTTCTCGATCCTTTGATTTTACAATCTTGTCGTCAACATATACTTCCACTTCCTTGTGGATCATATCATGAAGGATCATGGTGGCTTCCCTTTGATAGGTGTCTCCCACGTTCTTAAGACTGAAATGCATGACTCTATAACATAAGGTACATACCTCTGATATGAACGTATTCTTTTCCTTGTCTCACTAGGCCATCATAATTTGGTTGTATCCTGAAAATCTGTCCACGAATGTTAATTGTTCATGACAGGCACTATGGTCGACAAATATTTCAATGTGGTAGTGGGAAGTGATCTTTAGGACGGGCCCTATTCAGATCCCAATCATATATGCACACGCGTATCTTCTCGTTTTTCTTTAGTATGGGAACTAAGTTAGCTATCCAGATAGGATATTTCACTAACTCGAGAAATCCAGCTTCGAGTTGCTTTCGAACTTCTTTTTGGATTTTATTCACGACTTCCTCTTTCATTCGTCTAACTTTTTACTTTATTGGCTTAGTGTAAGTATATAGAAGAATGTGATGTCGTGTGATATTTGGATTAATGCTTAGAATGTCCTTGTATGACCAGGAATAGACGTCCTTGTTGGATTTTAACTACTCAACTAACTCTAGACGCTCTCGTGGGTTTAAACTTTGGCCGATCAGTAAGATCTGAGGATTGGTGGTTGTGTTTAAATTTATTTCGATTGCCTTTTCTATAGCGGAGACAATCTTATCTTCGGTTTCTAAGAAGTGTTTAGTTTCGAAGTACAAGTTAGAGTAAAAGGAAAGAGATTTTTTACTCATAGATTAGATGTCTACTTCTTGAGTTACATCGACGGGTTTATTACATGTAAGAAAAGATGATCTAACAAGACCATTGTTCTTACACTTCTTAAAATGTACATTATTTAAGATCTCTCTACTCATGAGAGAAGAAAGAGTTCTACTTTCGTCGATCACAATATCGACGGATGAAAGTGAATTGGTTCCTTGAAGACTAGAAGAGGTGGCTTCCTTAGCTAGATCATATATCTTGGAAGTCCGAGCCATGTTTTGAAGGGAATCGCGCCAATAGTCAATTCTTTTTCATAATCACACAAACAGAAGGTTAGGATTATGAGGACAATCTAAAAATATTTTAAGACTTAGAAAACGTCTCTATAAATCTTGATCAGTAAAGGGTTTGGGGATGTCAAAGTATAGGATGCTTTGTCCCTTGCCGATGAATTGTCCATTAAAGGTTGGTGGAACAACTATATGTCGTTTGAATATACTTTCCTTGTGAATTTCTTCAATCCATGCTACAACATGGTTGTGGGAATAATGGAATTTCATTGGCATTCAGGCATAAACCCATGTTAGGGAAATATCCCATGTTGCGCATCATTCTAATGGAAGGGAAGCGAAACGTACTGAAGTCAGGATGTTTGGATGAATCTTTACCTTCTTAGGGGATTGTACATATCTTTAACCCTCTTATTTCAACCTCAAGGATGTTAATATGGTTAGAACCAATGATTGATGCGGTGTCAGTTTTACCGTTGACTGTGTTCACTTGGTCGTTTGCGATGAACCTAAGCTTTTGGTGTAGTGTAAAGGCTAAAGACTTGTCTTGATGCAGTCATGGTCTTCCTAAGATCAAGCTATAGGAAGGCTGCATGTTGATGACACACAAGTCAACTTGAAAAGGTATGTCGACCACTTGGACGGTGTACTTGAGGCAATCCATTATCTCACAGTGAGAGATATTGAAGCGTCTAACACACATGTTAGATGGTATGATCTCATCTCAAGATACACCTATCTTCTCAAGAATCCACCAAGGACATATGTTGAGAGATGATCCATTGTCTATTAAGACCATTAGAACGGTGTGTCCCTCTATTTGTACAAGTATCTAAACAACTTTATCATGGGTTTATTCGACTAATGGAAGATGCTTGTCTTCAAAGTCGATCATTTTATGCTGCGAACTAGCGGATGATTCCCACTAGTTCTTCAAGGGTGGTGTTACCTTACTTAACTCATTAAGGACTACTTTCTTTTGCTCGATAGAGTACATTAGGATTTCTCATATGTAAATGTTAACATCTGTCCTTTTCAGTTGACTCAGGAGGATGTCTCATAGGTTAAGATCTTTAAGCTCGTTTTCCCTTATAGTCCCTTTGGGTGATTGAGATGTGGATGACACATTGGTCGGTGTGGTCTTCATGAAACTAGATTCCACCATTTGTTTTCGCGATATCTATCGGGACGTAGATGTGGGCAATCATTTTTTACTTCCATCATTCAAAAGTATTACTAGAACAGGTTTTAGACTTTTTTTGGGCCAAAGATCAATAATGTTGATTTATAGTTCAGCGTCATGGATCAAGTCCAGTAACGCGTTAGCGTCAAGGGATGCTTCGTTGGTTGTGAGCATGTTGAATTGATGATCCGGTAGAGGATTCTTACTATTTCCGACTTGGCGATCATGCTCTTAATAATCAAGTCCTAGAACAAGTGTTTGAGGACATTACAATTGTCGGTAGGGCGGCCCTTTGTTTGATGGTAGTCGCACCAAGCGCTGTCATTATTTTCCAAAAATAGTTTGTCTGTTATTTAGGAGAGGGGTTTGATGAGATTATTTTCCTGAAGAACCTTCATCACTTAACTTAAGGGCATTCCTAGGTCATCGAAGACTCTAGGTGGTCTAGGTGCCTTTGAGTGTGTGACCTTGGTAGGAGTAGTTTTACCTACCTTAGGCTATGGAAGCTTACTTGGGGTGATCTTTTGAAGTGATTGCTCCTGCCAAATAGTATTTCCTGGTGTACTTTTGTCTTTTCCTTTCTCGGGGAATGACTTGGAGGTCGGGTATATTTGACTGTTTTTCCCTCTTTCCCTTCTTTCTCGAAAACGTCATATAGGTTAATGTTAGTCTATAGAATTTTTTTTCATATTTTGGAAGGTTTTGATGATGAATCCAACAGAATATCACCCATTAACATTTTCCAAAATCATATCGATTTGTTGTTGTTTGCACGGGAGAGAATCATTATCCTTGGCAACAACTTTCCATCATTAGATAAATACAAAGAATTTCTCATTTTATCCTTGTTTGATATTCTTCAACCTCTTTTCGAATCATTCGAGATTGAGATGCATTGAGAAGCGTTCAATGAACACTGTAGCCAGTTCATTTGTGCTCTAAAGATAGACTATCTTTTACTAGTGATACTAGTGTAGAGTAATGTCATCGAGGTACTAGGAGAACAAGTGAGGATTAGTTAGTTCTCCTAGTCGCAATGGAGTCATTGCAAAGACATACATTTTGTAAAAGACTGTCATATTGTTTTTTCCTATGTACTTGGTTAGAGTTGGATGTTTGACGCCTACCGAAATAACTTCTCATTTGACGGCTTTCATAGCGTCTTTCCAGTCGTCATGTTCTTTAGTGCTTTTTTCTTAGATATCTTGTTTAGTTAGGCTTTCATTTTTTCCTACATGACTTGAACTTGAGCCATTTGAAGTTCATATTCCGTTAGCGATGGTTGGTCAACTGTTGGAATTTATTTTTTCTGTGATCTAAGGAGGTTGATTACCTCCTCATACTGTACCCGTGTGGTTAGGTCGAAAATCTCTTCGGAGTCATCATAGAGAGAGACCTCTCCTTAAGCTTTTTGACCATTTGGACGAGTGCTAATGGGGGTGAACATAACTGGGATTGTCTAGTTAGGTAATCGAGGAGAATAAAGTATGATTTGGGATGTAAACGGAAATTGCTGATTAGGTAAAAAAGTTGTGATCAACGTGAGTTGCTCTATTATATGTTACAAAGATGCCTTCATTTCCTTGAATTCAGTCACAAAGAACATTTCAGGTACTGGGAGTTCTTCGGCCGTCAGGTGGCGTATAAAACGTTCAGTTTTTGGATCTCTTTTTATGAGGGTTGTATCGACTTGTCGTAGTTGTAGACTGTTGAGAAGCGAAAGAGGTGATGTTTTTGTAGTTGTCACAAAGTACAAATGCAATATATATTCATATAAACTGAAACCTAGAGAATGAGCATCTCTTTTATGATTCGATAAATAAATATAGAGTTTTTATATAAACATACTCGCTTAGTTTTTTACAGATAGAGCTCTCTTATTGTTATTTTATAGAGAAAGTCTGAAAGGGAAAAAGGGTTGACTTAGGTCACAGGCTTTAGGTCAATCTATAGCCAATTTCCACACTAACAACTTCTTCCTCTTCGTTTTATTGGACCTGCTCGTATTCTTGGAGAATGACATTCAGGTACTTCCTTTACTTTTGCATGATATTCATAATTTGGAAGGCGTCGTGTCATTTTTTTAGGTATCATACATAGGCCATGTGATCGATTGTCCTGTCTATATTGAAGGCACCTTCTATATAGTTGTAACATAATTTCTTGAATAAGCCATGGGTGTAATAACATGTAACCTATTCCAAGCCTATAATCACAATCATAGGTTTATTGTCCATCATGAATTTCATTTTCTTGATGGGGTACTATGGTAGGATTTCCCTAATTTCGTCATTGCTTATACAAGCGGTCTAGGCATGAACTCCTTCATTCTTTGATACTGAAGGGAAGGGGACATGATTCCATTGGGAATTACTAGTGGCAAACGTTTAAGCTTGTCAAAGAGCCAGATGTAGTGAATTAAGGGTGATCCCCTTTTTCTTATGGTGGAAGATAGGCATGAGTTGTTTAGGCCCATTAGTGTTTCTGCCAAAATAACTCTTTGGGGTTCTTTGTTACCCCTTCATATATGGTATGTTACCTCCAGGATTCATGAGGAAGATTTATCATATGTTGTTATTAGGAAGAAGTGGGCTAGTAGGATCATCATTGTTATCATGGATTATCCTAAAGTTGAATGAATTTCTCTATTACTTATTTTTATCTTCGTCTATGTTTGGAAGTTGAAAGTTGATGTACGTTCTTACTAGAATAGAATCAGATGTTACTTTAGAGTGTATGTATTCCTCCTACAAGAGATTTCTTAAGGAAATTCATTTTACAAATGGCTTCAAATGTAGAATATTCATGTTGTCTGTCACGAGGATAGCTCGAAGATCCATATCAGATACACGTTGTCTAATTTCCGCAAGAGAGTCAACTACAACTATAAACGGTTAAAGATATATGTTCATGGTTTTGATGCATTTATTTTGAGTTTGAAGAAACAATCGACGTTGAACAAGATGATCCATTGATTGTGTGGTAAAAATCTTCAACAAGACATTCAAGAGACAGAGAGAAATTAAACATGCATCACAAACAACTTGCGTAAGAGCCTATTCGGAAAGTGTTGATAAAAGCCAACTAATTACTTGTTGGTCTTACGCTTCCCAATATTTAAACTCGGGGTTAACAATGATATGTTTCTTATCTTCATTATTGACGACATCGACGATAGATGAAAATTCATCCATTGTGGTTGGTCTAGGGTACGTGCCAGAAACAAATCAAAATAACCGATTACCTTAAAGAATTATAATAACTTGTCTTTTTGACTAACTTTTATAGAGATTGATTGGAGGAAAGAAGTAGATTTTGGTTGGTTTTGGTTTCCTTCAACCATTCTGGATCGAAAAGATGGAGCTATCTAAGTGAACTTAGATACCAAGAAAGAATATATATTTAGACAAATTTAGGATTAAGAAGGAAAATAGACAAATAGATCTCGTGTATTGTATTAATATCTATTTTAATATACTTACATTATATAATCGTTTGTTGGCCTAAAAAGAGCAATAAATAATAATAAATGTCATGGTGCAATAGTTGAGTAATAAGAGAATATATTAGTAAACCATATAGTTAATTAACTAGGTTTCTAAATGTTCAAATATTTAAGAGAAACTGAATAGTTATTTTGTTTAACCATCAATAATAGGCTCTTTCTCAATAATAATGTTAACCATATGTGTGGAATTGAGCCTAGGTTTTTGAGACTCAATTTGGTGTGCCTCAATATTAGGTACAAAAAGGGGAAAGAATATATGTACGATTATTTGCTAGATTAAAAAAGAAATAAAATCACAAAATGGTGAAGATGATAATAAAATTGTATTATTATGGATGTGTCAACTAAATCGCCACGAGATCATATCATGGTGGAGATGTCAAAGATATCACATGATTTTTACCCTAATTATGAATTCTAAAAACCTATATAAATATATACATTGTAAACGATAAGAGAGAGAGACAAAAAACCTAGAACAAATAGAGAGAGTTAGAGTTTGTAATCCCTAATATAACCCAATTGAATCATACACTAAAAGAAGGACGTGGGACATTATTGGTCCGAACCAGGGTAAGATTCTTGTGCCGTTAATTTCGTTCTTTCTTACCCTTATGCTATTGTTCTGCATTTCATTACAATTTCTATTATTCCACTTTTATTCTTATGGTGATAGTATTTCAATACAAACTGGCATTAGAGCCAAGTTGGGCTAAGGCGGTCGCTATTCAATTTTTTTAGTGAGTTTTCTTGATTTAGTCAATTATTTTGAAGATTTGAGATGGGATCAACTTCTACGGTTGATATTGAGAAGTTTGATTGGACGAAAGACTTTGGGTTATGGAAGAAGAAGATGAGGGCACACTTAGGCAACATGGGAGTTGCTAAAGCACTCGAGAGGGATTATAATTACTAGCGTTGATGGACAGAGATAAAAAGATGGAGGTATTAAAAAGGGACTATAACACCTTGATTCTTAGTCTTAGTTATAAGGTGTTGTGAGAGGTTGCTAGTGTCACGAAGGCAACATAAGTGTGACTTCATTTGAGTCTTTTATATAACTAAAACATTGTCATCTTGGATCTACATCAAGAAGAGATTCTTCAAGTTTAGAAGATTGAGGGGAAGAACTTGTAGACGCATTTCAAAAATTATGTCAATATTTTCTCCTTGATTTGGAAAACATCAATGATAATTACAAGGATGAGGATAAGGCGTTGGTTCTTTTGAATTCTTTACAAAAGTTGTACGAGACATTCGTAGACATACTCGAGCATGGGATGGAGGATCTTACCTTCGATAATGTGATGAGTGCATTGAGATCGAAGGACCAAATCAAGTTGAAGAAGAAGAGAGAAATGTAAGTAAAGATGGATCTTGGTTCAAGAAAGAATCGAGAAGAGAGACAATAAAATCAAGAAGAGAGACAATAAAATCAAGAAGAAGAGGTGTTTGATATCTCTTAGAAAGAAATATACTAAGTGCTAGAATTGTGACAAAGAGGGGCACTTTAAGCGATATTATTCTTATTTGAGTAACGTGAATAAGAGTGGAGAAGCGACGGTTGTTCAAGAGGTCGAAAATTGGTATAAAAGTGCGGATGTTCTCGTTGTCTCCACTAATTAGTCCAAAAAGAGTTGGATTATGGATTCCAAGTGTTCGAAATCTATGAGAAGACTTTGGTGGGGAAGATTTTGTTAGGCAACAACAAGTTCTATAGGGTGATGGGGATCGAAACAGTGCATTTGAAGACGCGTGATGGAATCGAGAGGGTATTGACAAACGGACGACATGTCCTGGACCTTCGTACGAATTTAATCTCTCTTGCCTCACTAGAACAACTTGGTTTTACATGGAAGGTTGAGAAGAACATATTCAGGGTTATAAAGGGGTTCCTTGTGATAATGAGAGGCGTACGGGAGAATAGTACTTACGTCTTTCAAGGCAACACCTTGGTTGGTGATATGGCGGTAGTGGTAGAGCCTCGAGATATATCGTCCACAAGTCTATGACATAAAAGATTGTGGCACGTGAGTGAGAGGGGTTTGAAGGAGTTATGTAAGTCTATTTTGGCAAGGAAAAACTTGATGATTTGGAGGTTTGCAATAACTGTATATACGGTAAAGGTACGAGGGTGAAGTTTGGGTGGTCGGTTGTGGTGACTCGGGAGATGCTCAGTTATGACTCAAACTTGTGGAGGGAGGCGAGGACTGTAACTCCATATGGAGTTTGGTACTTTATCACCTTCATTGATGATTGCTCGTGCACGGTTTGGATATACATCTTGATAAACGATGACGAGACATTTGCTAAGTTTAAGGAGTAGAAGAAGATGATGGAGACTCAGAACGGGAAGAAGGTTAAAAAGCTTCGAACATATAACAATTTGGAGTACCTAGGCGATGAGTTCAATCCGTTTATCCAGGAAGTAGGGATGGTTCGTCACAAAAAAGTCTAACAGACACCGCAATAGAATGTCCGATGTATGTTGTTCGAGGTTAGTCTACTAAATTAGTTTTGGGGTGAGGCGACTAATACTGTGGCTTATCTTATCAATTGTTGTCCATTGACGACATTTGAAAGCAAAACACCGGAAGAAATTTGGAATGAAGATCCTCCAAAACTCAACAAACTGAAGATATTTAGGTTTGTGGATTACATGCACCAACGGGATGGAAAGCTTCATCCGAGATCAAATAAGTGTATGTTCGTTGGATTCCTTGAGAGATTAAAGGGTTGTAAATTTTTTTACAAGGATGGGGAGACGACTAAGTGAACCATTAACAGTGACGTGTTTTTTAGGGAAATTGAGTCATATTATGGAGCAACATAGTTAGTCAAAGCTGGAGAAGTCGCTAAAGAGAAGACCAAATTTGAGGTGGAGTTCATAATAGGGATTATTAAAGAATTGGTAGACATGGGAGAGGTTAGTGAAGAGGATGAAATAGAAGGTCGGGTAGAGGAGGAAGGTACGGATTCAGAAGAAAACCTTAACTCCTACCAGTTAGCGTGAGATAGAGACCGTAGGACAACCCGAGCTTTAGAGAAATTTGGCTCCTCCAATTTGGCGGTTTTTGCATTTCTTATAGCATATGACGTATAAGATTTAGTGCCGAGATCGTTTGAAGAAGCGATGGAGAGCAATGACATAACTAAATGGAAGTGTACTATGGCGGAGGATATGGCACCACTTGACAAAAACGAGACATCGGAATTGGTGGACAAACTCAAAAATTCATGGGTTGTTAGTTCAATGTGGGTGTTCAAGTGCAAAGAAGATATTGAGGGTAGTGTCAAGCCAAGGTTTAAGACGAGATTGATAGTTAAGGGCTTCACAAAATGTGAAGGGATCGACTTTAATAAGATCTACTCCCCAGTAGTGAAGCACACGTTCATTCATGTGTTGCTCGCTCTAGTGAATTAGTTTGACTTGGAGCTCGAGCAAATGGACATAAAAATGAAATTTCTTCATAGGAACTTGGAGGAGAATATATTCAAGACGGAACCCGAGGGGTTCGTCAAACTCAGTGATGAACACAAGGTATGTCTCCTTAAACACTCGCTTTATGGTTTAACAATCCCCAAGACAATGATATTTGTGTTTTGATGAGTTCATGGTTCGTAACGATTTTGTGAGGAGTAATATTGATAGTTGTGTTTATGTCAAGTGGATTGATAGTTGCGTGGTCTTCCTATTGTTATATGTGGATGATATATTGATCGCATCTGGAAACAAGGAAGAGGTTCAATAAATGATGAGTTTGTTAGGGAGTGAGTTTGAGATGAAGAATATGGGATCAATAAAGAAATTTTTGGGGATTGTTAGATAAAATCAGACCGGTTCAAATAAACCTAACTTAAATAAATCTTCCATGCAGGAACAAGGAACCGGACCGGACAAACAAAAGAACCGGCTATGAAAACTAGTCGGTCAAGCTACTAAACTGACCAAGAATACTTGGAACATGACCGCACAAAGAAAGGATCGGCCAAAGCTTAAAACCGGAATCATCAAACAGCCGGTTACATCACTCGTACCGGAAGCCATCCAGTTAAGTCGAATGACCGACCAGTACAAGAAGACAATTCGGGTATCTGTTGAGAATGTTACCAAAGGAACAGATTGAACACTTCCATATTCATACAAGTCTGAGGAAAGTCTGCAGGCTGCAGAAAACAGTCCTACAGGATCTTTCCACTTCAGGATAAGTCAGAAAGGAGATCTTCCAAGTACAGACAACTGTCTAACAGACAGTGCCTACATTGAGTAAAAGACAAACCTAGCAGGTTTGTCTTACACAGCGGAAGAACAGACCGCCAGGTCTGAGACAGACCGCCAGGTCTGAGGTTGACCGCCAGGTCTGAAAAGATGACCGCAGGCTCTGAATCACTGAATCACTGAACCTCTGCACCTCTGCTCAGCCAATCAGATTCAAGGAAGTGAAATATGACCGTTGGCATATTTCACCTATAAAAGGGGCAGTTGAAGAAGAATAAACGTGGGACAAGTGAGATACAGTGAAACAAGTGAGAAATTCTAAGAGCATTTACTCTACAAGTGATAAGACTGCGTTGTTCTAGAAAGCCTAAGAGCTAAAATCAAAGTGTGTGTTTTACAATTTCGGTGTAAATTGTAAGAGTGTTATCGAGCAGGAAATAAGTCTCGATCGGATTGTACTTGTATTCCTTAGTGAATATCCTTCTCGTGGTTTCGAGAGGAAGGGGTGACGTAGGAGTTTTATCTCCGAACATCCATAAAATCTGTTTTGTCATTTACTTTCTGCCGGTTTCATTATCTAACCGATCTGTACCGCTCCAACCTACCTAATCCCATTTAAGCCGAATCTCCAGATTACCGAAATCGACCCATCAAATCTCAAACCTTCATCATCTAAAACCGGTTCTGCCTATCATATAAGTGTGCCGCTTCAACCTGAAAGCAAACCTCTTCCGCACTTGAACCTAGTTCAAGGGTTTGTGACATGTTTTGTAGTATTGAAACCCCGGTGTTAATCTCTAACCGGATTAACCACCACCCTTCGAGTGAGAACCGCTAACCGGTCCAACCCCCGGTCCTCCAGCGGCTACCTAGATCCTAACAATTGGTATCAGAGCAGTTAGTTTCAATACTCAAGCAAGCATGTTTCAGGATAGGCCTCCAATGCTAGAAGGTGATGACTTTGCCAAACCGAAGGCACGCATGCACCTGCACTTAATCACCTTGGATGATGAAATGGAGTCCATTCTGACCGAAGGACCGATATTCATTGATAAGGACAAAAAGGAATGGACGGCTGAAGATAGGAGAAGAAACAACCTGGATAATCACGCTAGAAACCGGATCTCCAACAGTGTGGACAGAAACACATACTGCAAGATCAGAGACTGCAAAACCGCGAAGGAGACATGGAACACGGTTATCCAGATCTTTGAGGGAAATGAAAGAACAAAAGAAAACAAGATAATGGTGGCTACACAGAAGTTTGAAAGCATCAAAATGAAACCAGGAGAAACTATGAAGGAGTACAGTGACCGGTTAACTGGTGTGTTAGATGAGCTAGCAACTCTTGGCAAGAGGTATGACAACAAAGAGGTCATTATGAAAGCTTTGAGATCTCTTCCAAGTGCTTGGGACATAAAAACAATGGTAATGAGGGAATCAAAGAGCCTACGTAAGATGAAACTATATGATGTATTCGAAGATCTTAAGGCATATGAGTTCGAAATAAGATCTAGGACTGAAAAAGAAGTCTCGGCCTCAACATCAACCAGAGCACTAATCACATCTACAGAACCGGTTGCACTTGCACCTGCACCTGCACCGGCCCCTGCACCTGTACCGATCAGAACCGCCGAACAGTTCACCGAGGATGCCATGGCGATGCTTGCACAGAAGTTTGGAAGGTTCATGAAAAGAAGCCAACCGACAAACAACTACTATGGTGATAAATCCAATGTAAGGTGTTATAACTGCAACTGTTTGGGACATTTTAAGTGGGATTGCAGGAAACCGAGGAGGGATACCCAGAAACCAGATTACCAAAATAACCGAAATAATTATCAACAAACTGGTGAAGGAAGTGAGGTACCGAAAGCACTGATAGCCGATGATGGAGGAAGCTTATGGGCTCACAGTGACAGTGATGATGAACTCACATGTCTCATGGCAAACGAGGAACAGGTATTCGACTCTCCTTGCGAAGAATTTACTAAAGATGAGTTATATAATGCATTGAATGACATGGTAGAAGAGTATAGGAACCTACTAGCCATGCTACCTAAGCACCTCAACATTAGAACCGATCCCATAGTACCCATTCCGAAAGAACCAGAGGTACCTATTATAACCGAACCAGAGGTCATAAAACCTGATGACACCCCTATCTTAGAAACCGAGTTAGATCCTCAGACCGAACAGTCTAGTGAACCGACTAGAGAATTAACCGAGGAAGAAAATGCCCGACTTCAATATAAGATAGATGCATATAAGAGATCTAGTGATATAGTAAAGAAAATGTGTAGTCATTATAGACATCCTCGTTGCAAATCTGGCCTAGGATACACGGAGGATAGCTCCAAAGACCAAAAACCCGTAGAGAAAGTAAGGTTTACAAGAGGTAACCTTCCCCTTATAAGATTCCTTAAAAGCTCCTGGACCGCTGAAGAAGAGTTGACCGCATACTATAGGGAAGAAAAGCTAAAATACAACTATGTTAGTCCAACCGACTCTGAGAAGTGGCTTGACCCTGTGAAAAGAAAAGCCGAAATCCTCAAATATATGAAAGCTTTTCCTGAACCGCGTAGGTCAAACCAAAGTTCACCACACCGAAGATCACCACCATTTAATACCTTCGTAGAAAAACCAAGATACACAAGACCGAGTGCCAAAAGGACGGTTAAAACCCTAGCAAAGAAGACTGTCCGGTTTGTCAAGGTTTGGATACCCAAGGGACTAATCGCATGTGGACCCAAGTAAATGTGGGTACCAAACAGTTGTAAATATGAATATTTTGCAGGATCTAAAGAAACGGCTAGGAAACTCTGAATGGTTCTTGGACAGCGATTGCTCCAGGCACATGACCGGAAACAGCTATTTGCTAACCGATATCAGAATAGAAACCGGTGCTTTCATCACTTTTGGTGACAATTCAAAAGGTAGAACTGTGGGAAAGGGTAAGATTGTCCATGGTAACCTAACTATTGATAATGTACTCTTAGTTGAAAACATACGTTTTAACCTGCTTAGCATTAGTCATATGTGTGATGCTGGATACACGGTAGAATTTCTTAAACATGCATGCTTAGTTAAGAACTCTCAAGGTATTGTACTACTAACCGGAAATAGGATAGGTAATATCTACAAGGTAGACTGGAAAACTAAAGTAGAATATCCTATATGCATGATAGCTAAGACTGATCAAACCTGGTTGTGGCATAAGAGACTAAACCATCTAAACATGAAAACTTTAAACTACATTCGTGGTAAAAAGCTAGTTGAAGGCATTCCTGATATAGTATTTAATTAGGATAAGGTCTGCTCAGCATGTCAAATGGGTAAACAAACTAGGTCAACTTTAAGAGTAAAGGAAATATACAATCTAGCCAATGTTTAGATCTTCTTCACATGGATTTATTTGGACCGATTCAAGTTGTTAGCCTAGGAGGTATGCTTTACACCATGGTGGTTATTGATGATTATTCTAGATTTACATGGGTAATATTTCTACCATCTAAACGTGAAACCGTATCAAACCTGATTACACTCCTTAAACGCCTGCAAAATGAAAAATCAACTCGCATTAATAGCATTCGAAGTGATCGAGGTACCGAATTTACCAATAGTAAATTAACCGCATATCTTGATGAATCCGGCATTAGACACGAGTTGTCTAGTGCTAGGACTCCTCAATAAAATGGCCTGGCCGAGAGAAGAAACCGGACTCTCAAGGAAGTCGCACGGTCCATGATAGACGATTCCGGCATTGCTCAGAAATTTTGGGCTGAGGCTATCAACACTGCATGTTATACACAAAACCGGTCTTTAATAAACAAGTTTCACAACAAAACACCTTATGAGGTTTATTTCAACAGGGTTCCCAAACTTAAGTACCTCAAGATTTTCGGTTGTAAGTGTTATATACATATAAATGGTAAAACCCAACTCACTGCTTTTGATGCAAAAACCGATACCGGGATCATGCTAGGTTATTCAGCAGTAAGTAAGGCATATAGAGTGTATAATAATAGAACCTCAACCATGGAGGAAACAATTCACGTTGTTTTCGATGAATCGGTTGAAAGTAATACTACATCATGCTTTGATCTACACAACAGATTGGAAAACAACAATATCCATTCTGATAGTGAAGATGAGACTCCGGTCTTCAGGCGGTTTGTCCATGACCAAATGGGTAATATTGAAACCCAGCCGGATCAAGCCGTTCCACAACAGGAAGCTGACACTTCGGTCCAATCCGAGGAACTCGGTCGGTCTGACAATCTCGTTCAGCCTACTGACATGTCTAGCCTTGATAAAGTAAACGGTAATTTGGTAGACATCCCTGAACTGAACCTCAGAAGAAACAGTAAACATCCTCCTGAGCAAATCATAGGTGACCCTGCAGAACCTGTTCGAACTAGGGGTCAACTTCTGGAAGGATACTTTAATTCCGCTTTTATATCCCAGATTGAACCGAAAAGAATAGATGAAGCATTGTCAGATCCGGATTGGATCTTGGGAATGCAAGAAGAGCTAAACCAGTTCGAGAGTAGTAAAGTCTGGTACCTAGTCCTTAGACCGAAAGATCAATCGGTCATAGGAACAAGATGGGTATTTAGAAACAAACTCAATGAGGACGGTTTGGTCACGAGGAACAAAGCAAGATTAGTGGCTCAAGGTTACAAACAGGAAGAAGGCATTGATTTTGAAGAATCATTTGCCCCTGTAGCTAGGATTGAAGCCATTAGGATTTTTCTAGCCTTTGCTGCTTTCAAAAACTTTAAGGTTAAATTGGATGTTAAAAGTGCATTTCTGAACGGTGACCTACGTGAAGAAGTGCATGTTGAACAACCACCCGGTTTCAAAAGCGCTGCATTTCCAAACCATGTATACCGGTTAAATAAAGCTTTATACCGTCTAAAGCAAGCACCTAGAGCCTGGTATGATACACTAACCGCGTTTCTATTACAACATGATTTCACCATCGGTTCGGTGGATAAAACGTTGTTTAAATTTGAAAAGAATGAACATATCCTACTTGTTCAAATCTATGTAGATGATATCATTTTCGGTTCCACCGATCCTAAGCTATGTGATAAATTCTCAAAAATGATGACTGACAAGTTTGAAATGAGTATGATAGGAGAATTAAGTTTCTTCCTAGGTCTTCAGGTTAAGCAACTCAAAGAAGGAACATTCATTAGCCAACCTAAGTACACCAAGGAGCTATTAAAGAAGTTCGGGATGGACACTTGCTCCTCGGCGGCTACTCCAATGAGCTCATCGATTAAATTAGACAGGGATGATGAGGGCCAATCGGTAGACCAGATTGCATACCGGGGCATGATCGGTTCTCTCCTATACTTGACAGCGAGTAGACCGGACATTCTGTTTTGCAGTCGGTGTGTGTGGAAGATTCCAAGAAAATCCAAAACAATCCCACTACACAGCCGCAAAGAGGATACTGAAGTATCTAAAGGGCACACCTGATGTCGGTCTGTGGTATCCAAAGGACTCGTCCTTTAATCTAACGAGTTACTCAGATGCAGACTATGCAGGCTGTAAGATCGACAGAAAAAGCACCAGTGGAACATGTTAGTTCTTAGGTGACCGGCTTGTTTCATGGCATAGCAAGAAACAGACATCGGTGGCCACAACCACTGCAGAAGCTGAATACCTGGCGGCCGGAAGCTGCTGTTCACAATTACTTTGGATCCAACAACAGCTGAAGGACTTCGGCATCACAGCCGAAGAGTCTCCGATTTTCTGTGACAACACGAGTGCCATAGCAATAACTTACAATCCGGTTCTCCACTCTAGGACCAAGCATATTGACATAAGGCACCACTTCATCAGGGAACATGTCACGCTGAAGCATATCCGGCTGGAATACGTATCGACTGACCAACAAGTAGCCGATATCTTCACGAAGCCTCTACAGGAAGCTAAGTTCTCTCAATTCAGACTTACTCTCGGTTTAACCGACATTAGTCAGATCCTTCCTGAGGATGCTTAAAGGGAAACCGGTTCGGACAGATAAAACCGGTAGTTCCTCCTAAACTGTTGGACTTCAAATTTTCAAGATACCTATGGAAGAACCGTCCAGCTCATCAGATAGAGTAAACCGACCGGCTACTTGGTGCATGCACCAAATAACCGCATCGGGATGAACAACTGATGACTGACCGGTTTGGAAGCAGGTTATCCTAGATTATTTGAATTCCCAAACAGAAGTGGAATAATTATCAGTGTTTAAAGATATCTGTTCTGAAACATTGCCCTTTCAATGTAAACTGGTCGCACCTAAAAAGACGTCAAGATCTGTTGATATCTTTCACAGTCCAGGTCTATGACCAACACCCTATACTGCAAACATACCTATTTCATGCAATACCTCTTATCCCGCAGTTAATAGATATCATCTCATGAAATACCTGGACAATAGGATATTCCTCAAACTAGTATTTAAGTGAGGCGAACATTCACCAAAACACTCACAAGACAAAAGATCATTCTCTCACTAAGGCAAAAATGTCTCAGTTCCCCAACATCCTTCAGGTTGATTTTCAATCCTGTTCAAGCACAGAGCACTATGAGGTGTATAAGATGATCAAATCCCTGAAAGATACCGGTCTTCGGTACTTCCTGGACGACAAACACACAATTTATCCTGAATCAATACTAGAGTTTTTCTATCACGCCAGGGTATTCAGGGGGACCCCCCACTTTGAAACTCACATACAATCTAAAGTGGGAGGTATCGTCTTTGATTTCACCGAAAGAGACTTTGCACGGTGCTTTAGCCTGCCAAAGCAAGGGTTGACAAATCTCGATGTTCCGGCCAACATAAAGGCCGAGATCTCCCTCACCCTCGCACGGTCTGACGAACCGGTTGAAGATCACGGCACAAAATCACACTTGAGAGCTGAATATCAGCTTCTCAATGATGTGATCGGTAGGAGCATCTTCGGGAGAGATGTCACAAATACCTACTGCAACTCGACTTTCAACATGATGGCGGCTATAATCACCGGTACACCGGTGAACTGGTCCAGGGTGCTGTTTGACGTCCTCATCTGGATGGTTGGTATCCGATCAATCGGCTTCATCCCCCAACTAAGCTGCCCTCTTGTGGAGCTTGGTGTTCCGACCTGTCCCGGAGAAGGTCTGAACCAAGCCCAAGTGCTGACCAAAGAGATAACCGACTCTTTCTATGAGCGGTTTGAGAGGGCTTGGAGGAGAAGGAACCGCCGTAACAACCCTACCGGTGTCGTCAACTCCCACGCACACTGAGTCACTCCTTCCTGCACCCGGTCGTTTTGCTGCATGTACCGGGTGTATCTTTATCCAACATCGTTCTGATCACTACGGCTTTTCTTTTGTTTGTCATCGGTTTTTATCTATGATTCCCTCGGTCTCTTCTGATTACTCTTCATTATGTTAGTGCATTAATGAAAATGGGATCTTTAATTAATGAGGTAACTCCCAACTAACACAAGTAATCAATACCCAACTAACTTGGTTCCTTCTCAACTAATACCTACCTCGAGAACCGAAAATAGTCAAAAAGCACACTCTTCCCAATGACCTTGAAAATATAAAGATTCTCTTTTCTAAAGAGACAAAACTGTCTTTCAATGCAAACATTTTCCCTCCAAAACCGGCTCTATAAAAGGAGAGCTCTCCTCATGAAATCAACACACCTCGAATCATAAACTCTCTCTCTCTCTACTATCAAAGTTTAGAAACATGTCGAGCAGAACCCTAGGAAACTTTTTGAGTGTCAATTTCAACTCTTGTATGGAAGAATGGGACGGAAATCATGCAAAGAAAACCATGTTTGAATCCCTTATTGATACCGGCCTTCGAACCTTCCTCGAAGAATCCGGTCCCATATTGATTGAGGATGTCAAAGCATTCTTCAGAAGTTCCTGCATCAGGGGCAACTACATTGTCTCTACGGTAAGGGACCACACCTTCTGGCTTGATGAAGCCGAATTTGCCTCCCTACTCAACCTACCCACGGAAGGATTCTCTGATTTCCCAACTCTGGAGGGAATTGATGCATTCTATTATGCACTACTCTTCTCTGGAACCCTTGATCCAGTGGAAAACTATGGGTTAAAAACCCGCCTCGGTCGTAATGCTCAACTCCTTCTTGAGATTGTGACTCGGTCAATTCTCTGTCAGTCCCCAAATCAGCGGTACTCAAAGAATACTTACAACATGATGACTCATATCTTCAGCAAAACGACCATCAATTGGTCAGCGGTCATCTTTCAAAACCTGAAGAACATGGTGCTGACCAAGAAAGGTCTCGACTATGCACCTCACATAAGTAAGCTGAATCTCAAATACCGGCCAGAGTTTGGACCAGGTACACCGGCATCTCCTTTGAACATCCTTGATGTGGATGCGGTGGAAGAGAAGTTCTCCAAAATGGTTTTTACATTTTGAATGCATATTTTTCGCACCGAACTATCTTTCGGTTCTCTTTCTGTATTGTCTCTTGAATAAAATTTCATTTCAGCTTAAATGACCGGGTCTTCTAAATACCTTGAATATCTATCTAAGTATCCGACTAACTTCTTCAAATTATAACCGCGCCATTATCCGGTCACAAAGGAAAATCGCTTAAAATCAAAAGTTTGCAAAACTCTGCTTACTCAAAATATCTGGTTAACTCTAGAAAACCGGTGCATCAATCGGTCTCAAAAGAGGGTTGCGTCATCAATGGCGAAAGCAAAACTTTTGGAGGGAAATTTCCCGCCCAAAACTCCCGCCCCCTGGTTTACCACCCACGGATTGGCGCCTTTTCACTCCCGCCCATGGTTTGCCGCCCTTTCAACTTGGAGGGAAAACTCCCGCCCAATATTGATTGGACGGTTGGGCTTCCAAACCGCACCTATAAAAGGGACTCTCGGCCATTCTATTTCATTCTCACGCGAAACTACTTTCTCTCTCTAAGCTCTCAAACTCTCTGAAGCGGTTATTCCTCAAACTTTCTCAAACTCTCTAAGATGGGGCGCGATTCGGCCTTGTTTAAGCACTTGACTCAGGTGGATTTCGAGGAAATCCGACAGAAAGGCACGTCTGCGGCAAGGGAGGTTATTGACCGGGTAGCCAAAGCCGGTCTAGAATATTTTCTTGGCGGTCCTCATGTTCTATATAAGGATGCGGTTACGGAATTTTTCAATACCGCAACCATCTCTGACAATAAGATCACCGCAACTGTATGCGGTACTAAAATAAAGCTCACCGAGGCATCGGTGGCAAAGAACCTGCGCCTTCCAACAGCCGGCCAGGATGCAACGACAGACATAGAGATTAAAACCTTTGAGGCAGCTTGCCAGATACTCTCGGCGACTAAGGAGCCGATAAAAGTATCCGGTAGCAAATCAACGTTGAAACCAGAGTATATTCCAATTTGTGATATCTTCGCAAGGGCGATTCTAGCAAGGGAGGAAACTACAGCAGCCTAACCAAGGACAAAATCAAGATGCTGGTCGGCCTGATAGAGGGAACAAAGGTTAACTGGGCAAAGGCAGTGCTCCACAATTTAATGGAAATGGTGAAACCGGACTCAAACCGGTCATGGGATACGCCGTTCCTCTAGGTAAAATCTTCCTTCACCATAATCTCAACATCGGTCCCGGCGTCACCATCTCCTCAAGAAGCCTGATACGGTCCAAACAATTCCTGGAAAGGAAGCAGCCGGCCCCCGGTTCCAAAGGTGGCCGAAAGAAGAAAGTCGGCAAGAAAGCGGCCCCGGCGAAAGAAAGGCCGAGAGCAAAGGAAAAGAGAAAATAGTCTTCTCGGAACTGCCAACGCCAACGGAGGATGAAGAGTCGGCCTCCAGCTCTGAAAGATCCGAATAAGAAAAGACCGATGACGAAAGATCGGGCAACGAAGAAGAGCATTCGGGCCAAAGTCCCAATAATGCCGGTCCTGACGTAAACCCTGAGATCACCAAAGGCGGTGAAGAAGCGGTGAAGGAAACGGTGACGATGAGGAGGAGGAGGACGAAGAGGCAGAGGCCGATAGGATAGCGCTCAAACTCCTAAAAGTCACTGAACAGTGAGCCGGTAACATTGAGGAAATTTACCAGGAATGGCACGAGCACCGGTTCGGTAAACGGTATAGGCACATCCTACCGGGCTACACCGACGAGGAATGCTTCCAAAGACTGAAGGAAGTGGAGGACGTGGTCATGGATCTCACTAAATCCGATACCGTTGAAGAGGTACTAAACCGAACCTACCTCTTAAAAGCGCGAGCACAACTACGGAAGCTAATCATACGCATCTGGAAGATTACGGCGAAGTTCGAAGAGGTGGGATCGGAGGACACCTTAACACCGCTGGTGTTGGAAAGGCTTGAAAATGCCAAAGGCGACCTTATTCAAGAAATTGAGCGGCTGGAGGCAATGTACGGTCAAAGGGAAATACCGGTCTATACAGCTCCCCGGATCGATACGAATCCTGCTCACTGTCCGACACCTCCAAGGGAGAATCCGGCAACAGAGGATTCCGATGAAAGGACGGACCCTCCTCTCACCGGGCAATCTCCACTCAAACAACCGGATAGCTCTGAACCGGAAGTCTCCGAACCGGCCGTCACAAAAGAATGGGTTGAGAGCCGCTTTCAAGATTTTGAAGACTCCAAGGTTTTCCCTTTGAAGGAGAAATTCCAAAGAACCGTTTGCTCGGCACTCAAATTCGCCAACACTACAAGGCAACTTTTGGAAAGAACGGAAGAACGGTTCTTAGAAATCGATGAAGATCAACGGGAAGAAGCGATTCTGCGCAGCAAACACTTAAAGCGAACCGTAATTTTGGAGGATACGACCTCCGAGATAAAAGAGAACTTTGCCCGGCTTGAAAGAGAGACCGATCAACGATTGACGGAGGTTGCTAACGACCTGGTCGGCACAACACTCGGACGAGTCTCCGAACTTGAGAAGAAGAATGTCGGTCTCGAGGACGAACTCAAGGCGCTTTCCGCACAAGTTGCCGAACTGCTCCAAGCCAAGATGAATGCGGATGCCGCGGCTGTAGAGGCTGATGCTCGAGCGGCTAAGAAGGTCCAGGATGCGCTGGACGATGAAGCAAGAAAAGAGAAGGAGGAACCGCGACCATCGCAACTTACCGAGGAAGAAGAGGCCGAGCGAATTCGAAGGGCAGAAGCTAAGTTCCCGGGACTTGCAAAGAAGGCTGCCGCTCAAGCTGCGAAGGATGCTGCTCGGTTGGAAAGGGAAAGTCAGAGGCTAGAAGGCTATGCAACCGCTAACAAAAAGAAGAAGGAAACCGCTACTTCTTCGATACCGGCGAAACGAAAAAGAGAACATTCGAAGAAAACTCAAATGGCCGACCTGCTAAATGTGGTAACTGACACGGTTATCGAGAGTATACCGGATCAGGCCACTTACATCGAAGAAGAAGCTGAAGTGCACCTACATCGGCGGCCCACAAAACAACGAGTCTCCGAACCGACTAGTCAACCGCAACCAGCGAAGAAAAAGCGGAACAAGAATCTGATAGCCTGCTATGACTTCTCGGACTCGGAATAGGGGCTCTCCTTCTCTTAACTATGCCTATCTTAATGTTCATATATATTATTGTCTATTTTCGGTTATCTATATATAAAGTTATTTTTGGACACCGGCTATCTTTTGCATTTCTACATTGTTTTGATAATTTTAAATAAAATAATCAAAAAGGGAGAAATTGATAAGATAAAAGATAAGACTTTTTCAAAAATTTTCTCAAAAATTTTCTCAAAATTTTTCTCAAAATTTTTCTCCCAAGTCATTTTCAAAAATCCGGTCAAAGAAAGAACCGGCCTACGTTTGCAAACTTACATTGTTTTGATAATCTTAAATAAAATAATCAAAAAGGGAGAAATTGTTAGATAAAATCAGACCGGTTCAAATAAACCTAACTTAAATAAATCTTCCATGCAGGAACAAGGAACCGGACAAACAAAAGAACCGGCTAAGAAAACTAGTCGGTCAAGCTACTAAACCGACCAAGAATACTTGGAACATGACCGCACAAAGAAAGGATCGGCCAAAGCTTAAAACCGGAATCATCAAACAGCCGATCAGCCACAAGACAGATGAATAACCGGAAGAAGTCCGGTTACATCACTCGTACCGGAAGCCATCCGGTTAAGTCGAATGACCGACCAGTACAAGAAGACAATTCGGGTATCTGTTGAGAATGATACCAAAGGAACAGATTGAACACTTCCATATTCATACAAGTCTGAGGAAAGTCTGTAGGCTGCAGAAAACAGTCCTACAGGATCTTTCCACTTCAGGATAAGTCAGAAAGGAGATCTTCTAAGTACAGACAACTGTCTAACAGACAGTGCCTACATTGAGTAAAAGACAAACCTAGCAGGTTTGTCTTACACACCGGAAGAACATACCGCCAGGTCTGAGACAGACCGCCAGGTCTGAGGTTGACCGCCAGGTCTGAAAAGATGACCGCAGACTCTGAATCACTAAATCACTGAACCTCTGCTCAGCCAATCAGATTCAAGGAAGTGAAATATGACCGTTGGCATATTTCACCTATAAAAGGGGCAGTTGAAGAAGAATAAACGTGGGACAAGTGAGATATAGTGAAACAAGTGAGAAATTCTAAGAGCATTTACTCTACAAGTGATAAGACTGCGTTGTTCTAGAAAGCCTAAGAGCTAAAATCAAAGTGTGTGTTTTACAATTTCGGTGTAAATTGTAAGAGTGTTATCGAGCAAGAAATAAGTCTCGATCGGATTGTACTTGTATTCCTTAGTGAATATCCTTCTCGCGGTTTCGAGAGGAAGGGGTGACGTAGGAGTTTTATCTCCGAACATCCATAAAATCTGTTTTGTCATTTACTTTCTGCCGGTTTCATTATCTAACTGATCTGTACCGCTCCAACCTACCTAATCCCATTTAAGCCGAATCTCCAGATTACCGAAATCGACCCATCAAATCTCAAACCTTCATCATCTAAAACCGGTTCTGCCTATCATATAAGTGTGCCGCTTCAACCTGAAAGCAAACCTCTTCCGCACTTGAACCTAGTTCAAGGGTTTGTGACAGGTTGTGTAGTATTGAAACCCCGGTGTTAATCTCTAACCGGATTAACCACCACCTTTCGAGTGAGAACCGCTAACCGGTCCAACCCCCGGTCCTCCAGCGGCTACCTAGATCCTAACAGGGATGGTGATTAAGCGGGATGGGAGAAAGGCTCCTTGTTCGTGTCTCAAAGCAACTTCCTCCAAAAAGTTGTTGCCATGTTCGATATGTCTGACGCTAAGGCGGTTCAAACACCATTAACTACTCATTTCAAGATCTTCTTAAAGAAATTACTAATACCGAGGAGGAAAATGTTTGAATGGAAAACACCCCATATGCGAGAGTCGTCCAGATCCTATTGTATGCCTTATTGTATGTCAAGGTATGTACGCGACCCGATCCTACTTACACGATTATTCTTGTTAGTCTCTTTATAGATAACTCGAGGAAAAAACATTGGGAGGCGACAAAGTGGGTTCTCCGTTATGTTGGGGGATCCTTAGATGTCAGTCTTTGTTTTTATCGGACGAGTGTAGGAGATGATAAGTTGAGAAGATATGTTGATGATGATTTTTAGTTGATTTGGACAAGAGAAGGTCCCTACGGGATATGTGTTTACCCTATTAGGATGCTCGGTAAGTTATAATTCACAATTACAATCCGTAGTTTCCTTTTCAACAATAGAGGCCAAGTATATCACTATGACAGAAACTGTTAAGAAGGCACTTTAGTTGTAGGGTCTCGTGGGTGAATTTGGGGTGAAGAACAATAATGTGGAGTTGTTTAGCGATAACCAAAACGCCATAAACTTGTCGAAGAACTTGTTGTTTCACGAGCGCACAAAGAACAACGACATTCGACTTCACTACATTCGAGATGTCATAGCGAGTGGAGCCGTAGTTGTAGAGAAGGTTCATACAAATGAGAATCTCGTAGAAATGGTCACGAAGGTGGTGGCGGTAATCAAGTTTTGGAAATGTTGCGACTTGATTCACGTCACAAAGTGTGGAACGTAATCGGAGAAGTAAGAGGATCGATTCTAGAGTGTTCTTGGTGATGAATCTCATTTGTTTCACAATAGACATAAAGGCAAGATGGAGAATTTGTGGAATTGAGTATAGGGTTTTGTGGCCTAATTTGGTGTGCCTTAATGTTATGTACAAAATAGGGGAATAAAGATATGTGCGATTATTTGTTGGATTAAAAAAGGCATGAAATCATATAATCGTGAAGATGTTAATAAAATCGTATTATTTTGGAAATGTCAACTAAATCTGCACGAGATCATATAGTGGTGGAGATGTCAAAGATATTACATGATCTTTATCCTAATTATTAATTTTAAAATCTTATATATATATATATTGTAAACGAGAAGAGAGACTAAAACCTAGAACAAATTGAGAGACTTAGAGTTTGTAATCTCTATTATAACTCTATTAAATCCATTCTTCAAAAGCAGGACGTAGGACATTGTTGGTCCGAACCTGGGTAAGATTTTTGTGTTGTTATTTTCGTTATTTCTTATTTTTACGATATTGTTCTGCGTCTTACTACAGTTTCTAGTATTCCGCTTTCATTTTTAGGGTGATAGATTTTCACCAAAATATAAATACTCAGTCCATATGGCTGGCCAACCAATCTGTCTTCAATTGTAAAACTTAGCCCATGTGGCGGTAAAACTGGCGTAATAGTTGAAGCTGACGCCTGAAGAACTGTTGCACTAACCATTGTGTTTGAAAATTTTAATAGATACTTGGCTAATGTTTTGTGTAGATGGTTATGATGGAATAGGGTTAGGAAGAAGTTTAACTGCTCTGTTTTAGTATATGAGTTTTATTTCATAGAAAACGTAATTGATAATTTATATTTGTATACATGTGAATTATTTAGGATTGTTTCAAATTATAATTGTTACTTATTTAATATCATCATTTAAATTATTTAAAAATATTATGCTTTACTAGATCTATATATACCCTATAATAATTTATAACACAATTCTCAATTTTGATCAATGTGTCTCCCTCAATCACTAACTTAGAAACAAAATAATCCAAGTCCAAATGCTTACTTCATTCGGTTTATTATTTATTCGTTAAAAGTTTTGGTACTCTTAATAATATATAATTTATTTGTTTAATTAGTAGGTTTGATATGCATGTTTCATTTATTCAATTTATGCGGCTCGGTTTGATTCAGTTTATTAGTACTTATTTATTCTTCTCAACTATGTAACAGTTTATTTCTAATAGAGACGAATCAGATTAATTTTTTATGCTTAAAAAAATCACAAACATGTACAAAAAGAGAAAGATGGGAGACAAAATAATTCCAAATAATTTTTCATATTATTATTAAAATGATATTCATCTGGATCTGGACTGGGTAGGCTAAAACAAAATATGATGAGCTGGAACAGTTTACTTTAACAAATGATTCCAAATAATTTCTGAAAAATTAAATGAACTCTTAATTATATACATTATTATTATTTACATGAACTTTTGTCTCTTATGATTTTTATCACTTAAGTATCTTGGTTAATATTTAAATTTCTGTTTAATATATATATTATAATTATTATTATAATTAGAGAACGTCAAATGGTAAATAAAGTACAAAATTTTAAATACTTCAATATTTCCGATATTGATCTCTTTTTAAACATACAAGTAAGCGAGGTAAGATGACAAAGGATACCAATAAACTTGATACCCATGAGTACTTGATGAATGAGTTCGGAATTGGAAACGAGAGAAATGTAAATTATTTGTTTGGGTTGGAGTATTTTATTATCATTTTGGAGACAAAATCTCACTACGTCTGTTAGACTGCACGTCTAACTTCTAACACATCTAATAGGCTTGCATCAAAACAAGTCTAACTTAGCATATTTTTATGCACCTGCACAAAAATAATTAGACGGCTTAGCTTCATTCTTATTTAAGTTTTACAAAAGTTCATTATCAAAATATTAGTCAAAATAATTTGACCCAACATAAAGTAACAAAACTTAGACATTAAACTAAGAGACTTGAAGAGTCTCATTAATTAGAGATAAGACCAAGAGACTTGAATAATTCAAGAGACTCTTAAATAACAAAAAATACACATTAATTAATATTATTATTACTTTAATTTCTAACAGAATTGACCCTCTAAAAATAATAACAAACATCTTGATTACAATTATCTTTAATTTACTTGAGTCATCACTTCTTAAACTAAGCCTTAGTTTAAACCCTATAAAAATTTAATACCATTCTATTATACTTACAATTTTTCAAAGTCATACATTGACGTCAATGACATTTTGAAATACATCCACGTAATTTGTCGTTATAGCTCTTGTCGGTAAGGTATTCGAGTCTTGGCCGACAGATGTATAAACATGTCGGTATATATTTTATCGACAAATTTAGACATATATGTCGGAATAGCGTTTTTCGACAAATTTGATTAAATTTGTCGGATAAACTATTTAATGAAATTTTAACATATATCGTATTTCCTTTAATTTGGTTGATGATAGTTTGGATATGTAAAATTTGAATAAGCTATTTAGTCTACATTTAGGGAAAATACAAAAATATTTGATGAAATCTATAGTAAAACTCCTTTACCGACATATATAAGCTTATATGTCGGTACAAGCTTGTACCGACAAATTTCACAAATCTTTCGGCATAGTGCAACCAGGGGAATGCCGAAAGTTTTAATCGAATTTGCCGATACTGGCTCTGTACCAATTTATAATTGTGCTGATGATTTTGTTATTTGTGTACCTTCGTATAAAGGTCATTTAGAATCATCAAGCAATTTATAGTATCTCTACGCATCTTCGATTGGTTCATGGTTGCTCGGGCCATCATTAACGTTGTAGAACATATCGTGTATAAATTCTTGCATATAATCTTCTTCATTGACTGTATTATAAAGTCTGGTGGAGACTTATGACTTATGGCACCCCATCATCCGATTCACCGTTATCATCAGCATCTAAGTCACCGTCATGATCATATTCATCATCATAATCATAAACAACGTTAGTAATACTCCTTTTTTTCATGACAATACTGGAATTAATAATTCAAATTTATTCCATAAATGACGAGGTGAGTATTCACATAGACTTTTATCCTTAAAAGTCGTGCTCAAGCATTTTACGCAAGGACATTTCACTTTATGTCGTCATGTACTACTCACTGCAAAATCTAGGAAGTGGTCAACCCTTCCTCATATTTTAGATGATCTGGACATAAGCTCATCAAAATTTTGTCGAGTACTTCCATCATTCTAATAAGATGGAAAAAACCTAGCATTAAAAATTCATTTTAGTCTATTAACTTATTCCACGATGTTTCCTTTTGGGTCATTTTTATTTATCATTGCATATATGATTCAATTAGCTATATTCATAAAAGGATCAAAAGACCAAAAAAAATAAACCTTAATATCACATTGTAGGTAGTTGGCATACAATTTCAATATCTTTATATACTATGTTCTTACTAATCCGGTTTCAATTGTTAAGACATTCATTAATTCATATCATACCCACATTCACAATTTATATGAAGATTTCACAATAAAATTTAAAAACCCATACAAACAAGAAAAAAAGGAACAAGAAATTATAAAATTTATAACTAATTTCAGGTTTAGGTTTGCTATATCCAATTTCTAATCCAAATCTAGTTATCCTAAACCCTAATCCAAATCTAGCCTAATTTCAAACCTAAACCCTAATCCAAATCTAGCTAATCTAACCCAATATAACCATAAATTTTAACCAGGTTTAGTTTCGGAATACCTTCGTTGTTCGGTTGGGTGGAGGTCGGAGGCTTGGTGGTGATCAAAGGATGGGCAGCGGGGAAGGCTTGAAGGTTGGGTGACTTTGGTTGTGCGGTTGGGTGGATGGGAGACGTAGATCTATGGTTGGAGGAACCTAAGCGAGACGGTTGGGCGAAGTGTTAGAATGGTGCGACAATGATTTTCGGTAGAGAGAAGAAAGAGAGAGAGCACATGGAGGTTTTTTTTCCAAAACCCAATTTAAAGGGTCAATGCGGAAATATATAGTAAATCTATCGGTATGAACGTTTAACTAACGACCGATAGATTTGACTATTTCTTTTGGAATTTTCCTTAATTACTTGAAAATTTTTCATGGTATTGGGAAGGGCCAATACCTAAAGAATTGAGTAATTCTTTCAGTATTGCACTTAAATAACGAAACATTTAATTCAAATATCTTCGTATTTCATCCCTTAAAATTTAATAATTAACTAGATTTAAGCCAAATATTATTATATTTTATCCTTAAGAAACTAAACACAATCTTGTATACAAAAATTAAACACAACCCATACACATCCAAACACAAACCATACACACACATCTTAATTATAATCAAACACAAACCTGTATACATCCTTTTATAATCAAACGCAAACCTATAATTATAAAATCAATCACAATCCCTATACTTGGAAATTGACACACAATTCATATGCTTAGAAAATTAAACAAGATTCATACTTATAAACTAAAACACCACTTAGAATAGGGAAAATAAATTAGTGAAGATGGCCATTATCGAGAGAATTGAAGAAAATCTTTCGGTATTTGGGGCAAAAACCGACAGATTTGACTATTCTTTCGGCATTTCTTTTAATTACCTAGAAATTTTTCTAAGTGTTTTCCCTTAAATATTTAATTCAAATCTCTTGGTATTTCATCCTTTAAAATTTAATAATTAATCATATTTAAGCAAATATGATTATATTTTATCCTTAAGAAACTAAACACAATCCTATATACTTAAAAATTAAACACAACCCCTACACATACAAACACAAACCATACACACACATCTTAATTATAATTAAACACAAACCTTTATACATTATTTTATAATCAAACGCAAACTTATAATTATAAAATCAATCACAATCCCTTTATACTTGCAAATTGACAGACTTCATACGCTTAGAAAATTAAACAAGATCCATATACTTAGAAACTAAAACACCACTCAGAAAATAGAAAAGAAATTAGTGAAGAAGACAATTAACGAGAGAATTGAAGAAAATCTTTTGGTATTTGGTGCCAAAACCAACATATTTGACTATTTCTTTCGTCATTTCCCTTAATTTTCCGGAAAAAAATTGAAGTGTTGGGAAGGGGCCAATACAGAAAGACTTGAGTAATTCTTTCGGCATTGCCCTGAAATACAGAAAGATTTAATTCAAATCTTTCGGTATTTATCCCTTAAAAATTAATAATTAATCTTTAGGCCAAATCTGACTATATTTTATCCTTAAAAACTAAACACAGTCCTATACTTAAAAATTACACACAAACCATACACACTCATCCTAATTATAATCAAACACAAACCTTAATTTGTACATCCTTTAATAATCAAACACAAATATATACTAGGAAAATTAATCACAATCCCTATACTTGGAAATAGACACACAATTCATATGCTTAGAAAATTAAACAAGATCCATATACATAGAAAATGGACAAAAATTAGTGAAGAATTCAAATACCAAAATATTTAGTTCAAATCTTTCGCCATATCCCTTTCAAAAAAAGCCAACACTTAGAATTATTTTTATGTTTTTTTGGAAGGGCCAAAACCAATAGATTTAGTCTAAATCTGTTGTCATATACTTTCTTCAAAAATCCCAACACATAGAAAAAAAATTATGTTTTTTGGAAGGGCTAAACCAACAAATTTAGTCTAAATCTTTCAGCATATCTCCTCAAGAAAAAGTCCAGCACTTAGAAAAAAATTATGTTTTATGGAAGGGACCAAAACCGACAGATTTTGTTTAAATATGTCAACATTGCATGAGAATACCGACATATTTTGTGCACAAGTAGGTATATGTTCTTATTTACGATAGATTTCTTCCTTATAATATTTACATTGACAAATTTATATCTGTCGGAAAAATCTATCGGTAATAATCTAATTTTTACTAGTGTAAAATAAACCGTACATTAATTATCCACGACGCATTCGAATTCCCTACCTAATTATTTGTGTACACAAGATAATAATGATTTTTATTTCAAAATTATAGAGAACCTAAAACAATTCTCGCATTTACGTGTTGATGTCTCAACCAAGGTCTTTGTATTGGCTCGTGTGGTAGACGTTCTGCAATTGAGGACCTTACATAACCTTACATCAACGTCGGAAACTATATAGCGTATAACTATGATCGTCCATCCAAAAATTACATATCCTAGATTTCCATGAGGTCGAAAGAATGACAGAAGTGAGAGCGATATAAAAAGAGAGAAAAATATGAAATATTGGGTTAGGTATCGGCGAAAAATAATACGACTACTACTTAAATTTGAACCACCATTCCCTCTTCGTATCCACATGCACAAATAACTGTTTCATTCATAAAATTTGCAACCTTCATCAAGATTGCACTTAGCATTAGTTATGATTCGAATTCTAGTGTCAAGTATAAAATATGAGCACTTTAACATTTAGACTATTTGTGATTGTTGAATTTAATTTATAATTTTGTATATGTATATATATTATTTAGTATATTAACGAATATGTTATCCACATGTATTTACACTCATATAAATATGAATATTTAAAATAAAAATGAGTATTTAACATTAATTATTATAAACATATTAATTCAAATATAATCTTATGATCGTCAAATAACGTGTTATCTAATTCATAAAATACAATTTAGATTTTAAATAATATTTTGTTATCTAATTGAAAAAACACAAATTAGTTCTTAAATTTTAAAAAATAAATAAATATAAAATGTTTAATTATATAAACGCAATGTCCCATGTGTATTTTGTTATGTAATTGAAATGAGTATTTACATTAATTAATATAAAATAAAAATGAGTATTTAACATTAATTAATATAAACATATTAATTCAAATATAATCTTATCATCGTCAATAATGTGTTATCTAATTCATAAAATATAATTTATATTTTAAATAATATTTTGTTATCTAATTGAAAAAACATAAATTAATTCTTAAATTTTAAAAAAAATGTTTAATTATATAAACGCAATGTCACACGTGAATTAAATTTTTTGTTTAATTTTAAATATAAAGTTTTAGAGTGGTGTACTTATATGGTTAGTTGCGAATTCAATACTTTTATATATTTTTAGGTTTTATGAACGGATCAACCCAAAATTTAATAACCCGACTCTTTTACTCTCACCAAATAAGTCGTGTATCCTCACACCCACCTCACGTAACATATTTATATCAATTTTAACTAAGTTTTGAAACTTATGAACATTGTGCTGATTTCAATTGGCACATATAAAACTGAAGGAGGAGTGGGAGAGATTGAATGAACGATTCAAACAAGGCATATTAATTTTGTTATTTTTAATTCTAATTATATATATATATATATATATATATATATATATATTAATATACTTATATAAATTTGTTATTTTAAAAACTATATTTTAATTAAATATTCAAATTATATACATTTTAAATATATATATATATATATATAATTGTTATCAAATTACATATCTATTATATATAGATAAATTGAATCCATAAATGAACTAATTATCTTAATGAAACATGTTTATAAATAAGTCTCTTTTATATTAGAGTGATAAATTGTAAATTGAATCATAATAAATTAATCAAGAGTATTGGATAAAAATATATCTTGAAGTAATTCAAAGGGTAAGAGTAATTTTTAAGAGAACAAAAATTATGTGTTCGAGTTTTAATTTGAACGTTTTAAATGAAAATGAATGTAAAATAAAAGTCAATTTATAAAAAAAAAAAATGACCAAATAAATTAATTATAGTTGTGATGAAATCCCAGACATACAAATCACCATTTTATTATATAAAAGCACTGTTTTTCAGGGGTTGGTATAAAATGTAATTAGTTTAATTTACATCCAGAATGTTTTTCTTTGTATGAATCAATACTACTATAGTTATTGGCTCCTGCATGCATTGTGATTCACCACCCTTTGTATTCAAGATTTGGGGATGATGAGGAGTTATTTGGAGACGAAATGAGTGATGTCGGGCCAATCACGGTTTGCTGAAAGCCTTGGAATTGGCTTTACAAGATGCTTTGCTTGGATAAGGAATGTGTCTCCATCTCGATCATTATCTCGACCATTTGGATTTAGTGGAAAAAAAACTTTGATAGCAATGTGCTGCCTTTGCAGCTGGTTTTGATAGTTGAGGTTAGGTCTTGTGCTCCGTTATTTTAGGGATATTGTGCACATGTTTGAGGAGCTTAGGACCTATATATTAGCATTTCTTAATAAAAAATTTTTGTCATGATGAAGGTTGATGTGATATGTTTCTCTCTTCTCTTATTTGTGATGTCCTAGCCTCGTATGTAAAAATATCATTTTTTCATTTTTGAATGTATATTTTGTATGATTTATAAATATATATATAACTAATTAATCAAAACTAAGAGTTTACTTCAAATAAAAATAGTTAGTTGAAATTTATAAAATCAAGATTTACTTGATTATTTTAAAAAATATTAGTTATATATTATTATTATTATTATTTATATATATATATATATATACTTAACTATTTTTATAAATGAATTATTTAAAAATAAATAATAAGTATAAATAATAATAATAATAATAATAATAATATATATTTGACATTATAAAAAAGTTATATTTACAAAAATTAGTTAAATTAATTAATTAATTTCAATAAATAATAACTTTTTAATTTATAAATATAAATTTACTTTTTTTCCTGTAAAATCAAATTATTTATAAATTCACCAAATATTATTATCTTAAATTTAAAATCGTAAAATTTTACTAGTCAAAATTTATTAAAATTGTAAAATTTATTAAATAGAAGTTTGAATCACATTTAAAATGTCCTATTTAAAACCACTTACTTTTAAATGATAAAATCATTTTATTGATCACACTTTGTGAAGGTACTAAGATTATAGTGAAAAAATAATCAATTAAAACATTAAAGATTAAATCAACACATGAATTGTTATCTCAAAATTACCTTTTTATAAAACAAAACATTGAGAAATCTAAGAAAACTTTTACAATATAGTAAATCTAAGTGTCCATGTGTTCAAAACAATGACAATGGACATGACATACATTCAATAGTCTATGGCATAAACACAATAGACTCTACGCTTTCAAAACGCACGCCTCTAGGTTTGTGAGCTCTACCAACTGCCAAAATATATGCCCTAACTCAACTCAAACACCATGCGGCTGTTTAGAAACACTTTTAACAATAACAAAAATATATATTTTTAAATTGTCTTAGACTTTCTTTAGTTCTCATATCTGAATTTATTCAGATTTCAATTAATATATATATATATATATATATATATATATATATATATATGTAAATATGTACATATATGTAAATATATACATATATGTAAATATATACATATATGTAAATATATACATATATGTAAATATATACATATATGTAAATATATACTATATGTAAATATATACATATATGTAAATATATAAGTATATAAGAGATCATTCATTTGTTGAATATGCCAGGGGTTGTTTGGAATGAGATGTGTATTAATGTAAAATGAAGTGTAAGTGCCCAAGGGACCCATGATACTATGGGAGGGGAGCAAATGGTCCAAACATGTCTAGGGAATATTGAGACAAGATTAAACCTCCCTTTGATAGGTACTCCTTGTTTGGCACTTCCATAGCATATTTTTCCCCACTTATCTAGCACAAGTATGCCCTCTAATCTAGTATTTCTTTGTCCTCATGTCACCCAGTTTATGTAAACCTATCTTACAAACAAACAAACAATACCACGTCCTTTATTATTTTAATGTTTTTTCATTAGTTTATATTGAAAACAAGGTTCATCTCTACAAAATTTACAAGAAAGTGACAAAATTATTACAGAGATAAACATAAACAACATAAAGAAGATAAAGAGATAACAAAAATGTGTGTGTGATGGGGAGGGAACATGGATTCCCCGACCACATAGCAAGAAACAAAACATAACAAGGACAAACTGAAGCTCTAGTGGTGTAAAAAATCCTCCACAAGATGCATGATGTCCTAGGAATAGAGATAGTAGACCTAATAATATTCACTTATTAATTTTTATTTATCAAAAAATTATATTTTTTCCAAGACTAGTCACATTATAGTGTGTTTTTGATAAAAAAAAAACAATTATTGAAAATCAAATGTTAGTGTTTAATAATAAATTTAAGTGACAAATTAATTAAGTGTGTTAAAAATAAAGACCAAATTAAAAATTATTTCAATTTTAAATAGTGATAGATAACTTGATAATAAGATGTGAAAATACAAAAATAAATAGACTATTTTATGCAATTCATTAATTGAGGGGGGGGGGGGGGGTTTAAAGTTGTTTTTATAAACTTTTATAATATTAATTACTAATTTAAATTATTTATAATTCAAATGATGACACTAAATAAAAATATTAAAATAAAAAAAATAGTACAACGGATTAAGAAGCGTAAAACTTGCTTCCTGACGGGTTCGAACTAAGAACTTATGGTTATGGTTAGTATTCACCATTAATTGTCGATAAGTTAGAATAGGGGATGATGACAGTAAATTAATCTTAAGTTAGTTGGGTCATGTAGAGATTTAAAAAAAGCAAAAACTAATTTAAATTATTCATAACTTAATTTGAACTAATCTTACTTTTTTAAAGAGGATAAAATTAATTTATTAATTTGTTTATTTGAAAAAGTTCCAAACATATCATCAAAATATTAACAAAATAATTAAGTAGTAATGATTAAAATTATCATAAATTTAGAAACAAATAAAAATAATTATTTGATTTTAGAAGAAAATAAATAGAATTGCTAAAAAAAATAAAAAATGATAAGTTATATTTTCAAATTAAATAATGATAAAGAGGGTGACGTTAGGGAAACGATTCTCTAACGTCCCCACCTGACAAAGATCTAGAAAAAATAAGGCACCGTGAAAAAAATATAATGTAAGAGTTTAAAAGAGAAAAAAATTAATTATATAAAAATTTAAAGAAAAAAGTTATGTACAAAAATAGAGAAATAAAGTAATAAAGAAAGTCATATATTCAAGACATAATGCCCATCTCTCTAACTTTTTATATGTTCAAATTTATTTTTATTATCTCTCTAACATTATATATTTACATCTTTCTCTCTCTAACTTTTTAGATGATTAAATTTTTTTTTACACTGTGTCTTATTTTTTCACGTGGCTGTTAGATGTGGTCTCTAGAGAGTCGTTGCTCTTAGCATCGTTCTCTCTATCATCATTCTTTCAAATATTGCTTAATATTTTTAGGTTTTATATTTAAATTGATTAAGTAAAAATTGGAAAGAAGAACTTGTATTTTCTTTATTAAAATCACTTTTAAAAATGAGTTTTAGCTTTGTACGCATTTAAAACGTTCGTCCCGAAAAAGTGATTTTTTTGAATATTTAAAAATAAATATAAAATACAATTATTTCTTCGAAAATTTTAAAATAATAACATTAAATTGAGGAATTGTTTAAAATCCAATTTGTGATAAAAGAGTCGTCATCTAAATTTTCTCACAAGATTAGGAAAAAATAATTTTTTGGTGTGTAAAACAATAACGTGTTTGAAAAAAAGAGATTCTTCAGGTGTTCGATGCTTGATTACATTTGAGAAAGAACATTGATGTTATGTCTAACGTGAACGTTAGAAACACTCTCAATACCTAACATTTTGGCCATTTTTTAAAAAATATTTTACACTTATTTTATCTTATTATTTGTCATTTCCTATCCGTATAAAATATCTAGCGTACACCCAAAAACTTAAAGTCTAAGTATAACAATTTATTTATTTACATTAATATATAACGAATGCAGTAAACCCCAAAAAAATGAGAAAATAATCAAAGGGAATTAAGAATTTATTATATTCGTAAATTAATTTTATAAATATAAAGAAATCAACCCACAAAATTTTAGGAGTTTTTATAGACAAATATTTAAAATAATCAAAATATTTAAAATATTATTCTCGAGGTATTCGATTGAATCTACGTATAGTGAATTGCCCAGCAGTGATTTCTAAACCTTAACCACTATGAGTATGTTATCCTCTTTTATTTTTTTATTTTTGGCGACTAAGTGTATCTGGACGAATCGGCACACCTAGCGAGATTGTCCAGTGGTGATTTCAAAACCTCAACTTTCATAGTATTCATTGATGTCTTTTACTATTATCTTTTTTTAGTTGAAGTATAATCGTTATATCTGACAAAACAACATACATAGCAAGATTGTCCAGTCATGTTTTCATTGCCTCAACTTTTTGATGAATACTTTGCTCATTGTATATATTTACTTAGTTTCTCAGAGTTTCAAGTCAATCTATTTTTTTAGAAGACTAACAATTTTCCTAATCTGCTCAACTTTTAGTATATGGCCGAATGTCGGTGAAGTTCTTAGAGTTTAGAAGATTTTTAGCGATTTATAAACTCGTTTTGCACTAGAAATAGCTTTTTGGTTAAGATTCAACAATAAATCTTATTCATTTCATCATGTCCTTGGTCATTTTCAACAAAATAGATCTTGATCTTCTCAACTTTAGGGCGATCAGATTTCCACAAATTTGCAATGATTTTAACCGAAGTTATTTTATTGGTTTCCTACTATCCTCGTGAAAGAGGAATTAGGTTCAAAGGTAGTTCAATTTCTTTTTCTTCAAAACTGAAGCAATGGATTGAAATCCTAGACCTTAGCACAATGCTGAAGGGTTTTAGAAACAAATTCCTAAAAGTTTTGACCTTTGCAACGTGCTGAAGGGTTTGAAATGTTTCGAAATGATCATTAGCCGAAATTCATGACTCACATAATGATATGCAATGAAATCTTGATCAAACAAATGATACATGTGATTCAAATAATGTTCATGTATTATTTTTCTAGAAAAATGCCCCAATGTAAATTGAGGGCTTAAAGTTTTCATTCCTATAAAAGAAAATGTTTGGACATAAGGGATAGAACTTACCGAAAGGTTGCCTACATATCCATGTAATGGAGAATCAGGTACGTAAGAAAATTCCCCTAGTGTTGACATAGATAATTATTTTAGAATTTTGGTGGAACACACAATATTTTCCGAAATGCTTTAACTTTTTAGGACGATCCCCAATTTTTGAAAACTAAAGGTTTCATTTGTCATTCGTAAATCTTGAGATACATACACATCACATTCCCTTTCATTTTGGCTTTGACATATACTTCTTGAGAGCGTCTAGATTGAAGGGAGGCGATAATCTTCTTCAATGAATGTGACCTAACTTGTTTCTCCATTTTACAAGATCTTTTTGATGATGTATGGACCCTCCCATTGGGGTAGAAACTTTCCTCTTGGATCCATAATCTCTCTAGTCTTTTTCAGCACCAAATCTCCCTCCCATAAATTCTTTAGTGGTACCTTTTTATTGAATGTATTCGACAACATTTTCCGGTAATCCTGTGTTAAATAAAGGGTGTTTAATCTTTTATTCTTCATCAGTGCAAGGTGATCATAACAATACTTTACCTAGTCTTATTCGATAACCTAACTTTGAAGAAGAACTCTAAGAGTATGCAACTAAATTTCAACTAGTTGAACAACCACCATATTGTAGACCAACGAGTAGGGTGCTTCACCTGTAGAGGTTTGAGCAGTCGTTTGATAACCCCACAAATCATAAGGTAATTTTACATGCCTTTCCTTGTATGTTCAAGTCTTTTTCTTAAGAATGGTGATCACATTTTTGTTAGCAGCTTCAATTGTCTAATTGGTCTATGGTCTATAATATGAAGACTTATGACGTTCAATCTTGAATTTGGCCAGCACTTTGAGAACCTCTCCATGGAAATATCTTTTGTTGTTAGAGATCATTGAATGTGAGACTCCGTATTTATTGATTATGTTATATTGAATGAACTTAGCTACATGTAAAGACTTGAGCACCTTATATGAGGCAACTTTTACCCATTTTGTAAAGTAATCGGTGACAACCAATATGAACTCATAATCGTTTCACGCATGTAGATAGATTTTCCCTATTATGTCGATCTCCCAGATAGAGAAAGTCCATGAAAATGTCATAATGTAGAGTATAGATATTGGGGTATGTTTTAGATTGGCATAAATTTGACATTGGTGGTATCTTTTGTGATAGTTCACGTACTCTTGTTCTATATTTTTCTAGTAATACTGAAGTCGGATGATTTTCTTTTCCAAAGTCATTTCTTTCATATGTGGTCCACATGACCCATAATGTACCTCTTTCATGATTTTTATAGGTTCAGATCGATCTACACACAATAAGTTTTGTCCATCGAAGGATCATCGATAGAGCTTACATGCCATCATCATATGATTTGTGTCATATTTGTGTAGTGGTCATCTTTCTTTCTTTTTGAAATATGAAGGGTACTCTTCATCCTCGATGTATTTTTCTATCAATTTATACCATGTTGGGTTAGTTACTCCGTTGCTGGAAATTGTCTACTTTTCGTAGACCCAATTACCCCTCTTTTGGAGTTTGAGTTGTTGATCTTAATGCCTTCTAGAATTTGAGTCATAGCTGCGAGAGTTGCTAATGCATCATAAAACGGTTTTGACTTCTTAGTGTATGCACAAAGGTTATTTGTTCAAACTAGTTGATAAGTTGTGTTAAATACATGTGGTAGGGCTTCAGATTTTCTCTTTCACTTGCAACTCTCCACTAGCCTAAGATATCATGAGATTTTAATAGTGAGTCACTTCAAGATTCTAACTCCTTTTCATTCCCAACAAACACATTCATACTCAGCCTCATTATTAGTGACTTGGTAATTGAGTTTTACAGATGTCGAAATTATATGTCCCGGTAGGATCAATCAAGATAATTACAATATTGTATCCTAATTTTTTTGAAGCACTGTCAAACATCCGCCTCTAAGAGTGAATCTTAATGGTCATTATCTCATCATCAGGAAACTTTAATTCTTCATCGTCTTCAACCTCAATCGAATGATCAACTTGGAAATTTGTGACTATGCTCCCATTGATAGACTTCTGGACCGTGTAAGTGATCTTGTACTCAATGATCATCATCATCCATTATGCGAGCCTTGAAGATTGCAACATCCCGTGAAAGAAACTAAATGGGGTCCAACCTCGAGACTAGTTTGATTTGATAAGTTTACATGTAGCGCTTTACTTTTTTGATGACCCATGCTAGCTCCCAACACACTTTTTCGACCGAAAAGTAGTTCAACTCATACCCAATCATTCTCTTTTAGATATAATAAACAATTGTCTCCATTTTATTCTCATTTTCTTGAGCAAGCATGCTCCCTATTGCGGTTTCATTTACCGTGAAATACAAAGTTTTTGGAATACCAGGCTTATAAGGCATAATAATTGGTAGTGATTGTAAGTATTCTTTTACTCGGTAAAATGCGTGTTGACAAGAATCACCCATACAAATTTACTATTTTTTCAATAAATTAAATAACGGGTCACAAATGGATGTTAGTTTGTTGATGAACTGATTAATGTATTGAATTTGTCCTAGAAAATCTCTAACCTTTTTTTCGTTTTTCGGTACTTGCATAACCGTGATCACTTTAATCTTTCTTGGGTCTACCTCAATCCCGTGTTTAGTGATAAAAAAAATCCCATTATCTTACCGGTTGTTACATCAAACGTACTTTTCTTTGAATTTAATAGGAGTTGAAACTTCCAGATCTGTTGCAAGAATTCTCGAGGTTCTGCAGATGACCTTCTCTGTCTTTGGAGTTTTATCATTTTATCGACATATACTTCGACCTTCTTGTGGATCATGTCACGCAAGAACATGGTGGTAGCTCGTTGATACGTTGACCAACATTTTTTAGGCTAAAGGGCATGACCCTATAATAGAAGGTGCCTACTTTAGTAATGAACTTGATTTTCTCCTTATACTCGGGAGCTATCAGGACTTGATTATACCCGAAAAACCCATCCATAAATGATAATAGTTGGTGGCAACAATAATTTTTCCATGGGACTTGCCTTGTCAACGCATTCCCTAACATTGCCATCTTTTTTTGCAACATGAACTACATTTGCAATCCAACTTGGATATTCCACCACCTAAAGAACTTCTTTTTGACTTCTTCTTTCACCTTATCCACAATATCATCTCTCATTCGACGAAGTTTTTGTTGAACCAGTTTTGAATCGGTATATAGTGGGATATGATATTGACAATCTCAGGATCATTGTTTGACATATCTTTTATAAGACCACGCAAATATGTATTTTTTTTTAATTTTTAAAGTTCAATTAAATATTGACGTTAATTTTTTGTTTAAACTTTGGCATATTAAGATTATATAAGGATTATATGTTGTGTTCAAGTTGATTTCAACCGTTTTTTCTTCTAACAACACTTCATTTTCATTTTCAAGAAATTGTTTCATATCGAAGGACAATTCAGAATCGTATGATGAATCATTTGAAAATGTAATATAATCTAAAATTGTTTATTTATTAAGAATATGGTCAAAGTCCACAATGTATTCAACATGAGTATGAGAAAATTTTAATTCTAAAAAATCAAAAGGAGGATAACATTTTTGTGAAAATTTTCTTGAGAGAACCTCTTCTAAGATTTTGTTATTGTCTTAAAAGTTCTTGAGTTTATAGCAGGTGATGTTCTTTTGGCCAAGAAATGGTGTTTTCATCGTCACTCGTACTATCAAATTTGGGTAAAGATTAGTTGGCTTAGGATGGCCCCATATTAGGATGGCTATCCACTTTCTTCTTCTTCGTTCAATCGCTTATTCTCTTCATCCTTTATTTTTGTTGGCATGAAGAGTCTTTCGAGTCCATTGAGGGTTCCTTGATAGTCCTTAGTTCTCCTCTTGGTCATGCAATTAGAAAACATGAGTTCATAAGGACAATATGAAAAGATTTCAAAACTTGGAATGAAATATTTTGATTTTAGGGTGAAAGAAGGATTTTAGGAAAGTTAAACACAACACATCTTCTCCTTTTTTCACAACTTTTGATTAAGCAAAGACGCCATTGCCCGAGGTTGATGAATCCAAGGTCTCCCTAAATTTATATTATAGGAAGGTTGCATATCAATTAAACATAAATCAATCTCAAATGGAACTCCTACACCCTTGATGATCGGTTTAATATTACCCATGATTTCTCTTTTGGAGTTGTCAAAGCCCCCTTACGCACAAGTCAAATGGTGTGATGCAATCCCTAATGACACATACTCTCTCGAGTGTCCTCCAAGGCCGAATATTAAGGGTCAATCTAGTGTTTACCAAAGACATTGGGACTGTTTTCCATCCATTTGAATGGATACATATATGGATTTGGCATAACTTGGCCCATAAGAGGGAAAGTTGATGTCGTCAAATTGAATAACACAGTAGTTTGGGCCACTAGGAATAGAACAACATGATATCATATATACAAATTTTATCGGTGTAGTATTTATTGTTATATTGTCTTTTTCCAACTCAGTGAGGACATCTTGTCTATGGTCTACCAAGTATATAAGTAAAACACCCAATTGGAGATGATCACATTGATTTTTCTTAATTGATTGAGTAAGTTGTTCTCACGATTTAGTACTCTTGGCCTTTCAACTTTTCATTTCTTAGTTTCATTCTTTCGCGCCTTGTCCTTCTTGGTCGCGATAGTTTTCATAAAGGATTGTGGGAAATCAGTTCCTCCCCGAGTATCGAGAACTTTATATTGGGCCCCAATTGTTTTCATTTTTTCTCAAAATCTTCCCTCCATTGTCTTTCGTTGGCGGATCGAATGACTTGGACTAATCCATCGATCTCCTTGCTTTTGAACCTTTTGACATTTGTCACAAATTTAGCATGGACTAGCTCTAGTTAACCAACCATGCTTTAAACTCATTCTTTTGAGCCCGAACCCATTCATTCTTTTCTTTTTCTCCACTTTGGGTCTGAAATGGCCCACTATCATTCTCAAAGCCGGTGATATATATCTCGATTCATTCATCTTTGATCATTTCCAACAGTTCATTAGAGGTGAACAAATTTTCCTCTACCTCTACCATGTGAATATCATGGTTAGTAATGGGTTAGATGTGATGTTTAATTTTGGCAACACCCATGAGTGTATCAGATCTTGTATCTTACCCTTCAGTATTTTGCAATAATCTATTTTGTGCCCCGTCATTTGGTAGTATTATCACCATTTTTATCGAATCTTCCCATCAAAGGTCGTTCAACTTGCGTCGTTTAAACTTCGAAGAGATTTTTCTCGCACATTATATTAAAGTCCTGACATAGAATCATTCTCAACGAATCAAAGTATCTTTCCAGATTTCGTGGGAGAGGTTGAGTTCTTCTCTACTCTGAGAAGTTTGGTTTTTGACTTTCTACCCTAAATGGTTTAGTCTAGTTCTAGCTTACATGCCAAACCTCTTCTATGACGATAACCTCTAGTTTGGACTTCTGATTATTGTTGTTTTTGTGTTGCAGTTGTTTCTATTGACATTGTAACGATTAGTTGATTGATATGAATAAATCACCTTGTTCCCTCTTTTTCCTTTGATGTAGGCATCATCAAGATTGGTTCCTACCCTAATTAGATTATGCATGTCTGTGAAGGTCTTTGATGCAACACTAACACTATATTGCTCGTTCAATTTCTACAGAGTCATGTATATTTGTTGATGCTTTTTCAGAAGTGAGTCATTTCAACACCCACTACCTTATAACGGTTGATAAAAGCATCAAATGACTCGTTATCACCTTGCTTGATATATTTCAACTTTTTCTCCAACCTTTTATAGGTCAAATACATACTGAATATTTTAGTTAACGACTCATCAACTCATTGATAGTAGTGATGTCAGCTATTTTTCTCTACAAGAACCATGTTAGAGAAACATCGTCGAGGTAGCGATGAAACGTCTTTGATGCTTAATGCTTGATGATTGATGACATGCGTGATTCTTGATGCTTGATGTTTAATGCTTAATTCTTGATTATTGATTCTTGATTCTTAATGCTTGATGCATGATGCATGGTGCATGATGTTTTATGTATGCTTTATGATTGATACTTAATGCTAAAGACTTGATACTTGCGAGATCAGATATCTGAAGATCATGTAGGATATAAGATTTTCTGGAATCGCTCAGCCCCTTAACCTAATCATGTCAAGCCTTGGGTAACTTCCTCTTACTAGCTCTTTCCAGCTGGACTACTATATAAAGTTTCATGGTTTTTACCTCAGCCATCATCTTTTCATATTCATTGATCGGGCCTCCTAAGGATGGATCAACTTTAACCCTTAGCCCATGAGCAGCTACGAATGCTCAGGTGGCAAGATGAACCCGAGTTCAAACGTTGTCAGTTATGGAACATACTCAGACTCCTTATACCATTTGACATTATTTCCATCTTCATTTGGATTATGAGAACTAAGAACCTCAAAAGGGTTAGTTCGTCTAGTAGTAGTGTGGTTTGGATTGTGTTCAGGTTGAAGAGGGCTAGGAGTAGTAGGTATTGCGTAACTAGAGTCGAACTTAGTTGTTAAAGACAATATTTTCCAAAAACATATTGTTTCATCATAGCAGGCATGTCCCTAACTCGGTGACTGAGACGGTATCAGCACATTTCTCAGCCAATTCAATTTTTACAAAGCGTCTAATCACTAGGTCTCGTTTGGGAGTTGTGATTGTGAAAAGAAAAACTACATAGCATGGGGGAATGGTTTGGACGAACCTACTTGGGTTCCTTTTCTAAGATGATAACTCGAGTTACCAACATGCAAACGTGTTTTGAGAATGGAAGTAGAAACCCCTTTTCCAAGTTTAGTTTTAGAAGCAAGATTTATCACAAGGAAAAATGTATGAATATAGTAATTAGTTCTCCTCCTCAAGTTGTTTCCTCGTTCCTTATTGGCTCTTCCACTTATTCCAAAAAGCATTTCGTCATCATCACATGTCCCATTAATCTCGGATATATCTTAGCATCGATGAGAGATGGAAAGGCTTGTTCAAATCGAACTTGTTAGTATCACTTTGTTTTAGCTCTTAGAAAGACTAGACCTACTCGTGGGCATCTACTTTTTCTACAATGCATGCACGTTAGGGTTATCACATAATTGGCTTGAAAGGGTTCCGTTACAATAAAAAGAAGGGATGATATTCCTTGGGAACATCACTCTTGTAATCAGATGTACTGAGAAATGTCGGTACACCTCAAGAAACAAAATATAGATGTGTAGATGGCGCCGTACAATGTACTATCTTGAAAGTAAGAGGCGGTGTGCCTTAGTGAGTAGGATCTCATGCAAGTAAACAAGAAAATGTGAACTCGAGGTTCACATTGTTGGTTTCGGTTTTGTGCCTTTCTCGTTAGTTTAGGTTGTTCATTAGTCTACGTCTTTTTTTCGCTCCGTCCAAAAAAGGTTTTCAATCTTAAAACATTATTATTCCATTTTTAAGGGCGGGTTGTGCGAACCATAATTGATCGGCCCATGCCCTTATCTAACATTCGAATTGCAAGTGGGGTGAGGAACCGAAATGGTAGGCTCTACCCGTACACATTTAGAAAAATTATTTTACTCGATTATTTTACTAAGTCTCATAGTTTACCTTTCTCTTGAATCTCGTAAAACGAGTTGAGGAAACAACTCACTCGAGAGATTTCTCAGTAAAATTGAGATGAGGAAGTGAAATAAACTTAGCAATAGTTGGAAATACTTTTAGCTATTTTTTAGAGTCACCACTTAATTTGCTCCTTGAGAAACTAAGAAAAAATATTTTAGAAATTATTTCGGGTTCGGTGCTTAGTTTTGTGTGGAAAAGGACCAGTGGAAATATGGCCTACATGCCAGTCCAAAAGGTTTGTCTCTTCTATAAAACAGTTGACATTTTGAAACGTGAAGAATTATTCCACTTTTGTTTTCATTTCAAGCCTAAGTTATTCATCTAAGGATATAGTCTACGTCTAATGGGGCTACACTTATTCCGTTCCTAGAGGATGTCTAGGATGCTTGTAGCTTTAGACAAGACTAAGAATATAAAGGAATTGACAAAGCATTAATAACGAGATGAATTGAAAGGAAGCACAAATCAAACAAGTCCTATAAAATGAGGAAATGTTTTATTTTGGTTTTTTTTGTATTTTGTTTTTGTTATTTTTATAAAATATTTTAGAATAATTGAAGAGTGAAAAAATTAGAAATAAAATAAATATACTCAAACAAACAAATCTCTAAGCAATTCTAGAAAGTTTAATTCCAAAATTGAATGAAAAATAAGTTGGAGGCAAAATTAAAATATTGAAAACAAAGAAGGACCACTTCAACTTTTTATTGCAAGTTTTAGACTATTTTAACCAAAGTCAACCAAAAGAATCATGTGGAAAAGAATCATTGCTTAGATAGCTTGTGAGAATCACTTATTATTAAAGGCTTGGGAAATGAAATCCCAACCTTTATGTTTAATTTTATCCCTTTAGCAAACACATTTTTATTTTTTAGAAATTTCTCTTAAGCATTTTGTCAAACACCTAGAATACATGATTCTAAATCAATCTTTAACATGATGTTTCACTCTGATTCTTCCTAAATTAGACACTAAATGAAGCTTTGAATCATGTCAAAACAAGAACATCGCAGGCATGCATCAAACCATAGCTAGAAATCAAGTTAGACTTTCAAAATTTATGAAAACATTATGTTCAAACTCAAATTATAAGCTCACAATTGAACTCATATATTTATTTAGGACTCGCCTAAACAAATTAGAAAATTCAAGGCTACTATTGAGGTGACTGAACGTTTGTCGTCTCAACAAAGAATATGACTGGAGTATTTTTTAAACATTCTCTCAATCGTGATCACAATAAGCTATAATCAATCTTATTCCATGAAATCATCATAGGAATCTATTAGTGACCTCAAATTGACATAAAGACCACTAGGTAACTCTAGCTAGAGAATAATCATTTATTTACAAAATCTGCACAGTTTTTTAACAATCAATCATTTTTCATTATAATTATGAGTTATCCTCACAAATAACTTTTAAATCGATTATATGATTATTCTTGATTGTCTCCTTCAAATGCAAAATTGAAGGAGACGATCCACTATTTTTGGAATAAGTTCAAAATTAGGGGAATCATAATGAGGTTGAATTACGTTGTTAGTGTTGGGTATGAATGCGATTGAAATTTGACTAAGTTCCTTTTATTTATCGATTCCGTTGCATCACTACATCACCAAAGGCGGCAACCCTTTCTCTAGTCTCCAAACACCACAAAGGAATTTCATGTTTTCTTCCCACCAAGAGAGTAGTATCTAATGAGGAATTTGATGTAATCCTAATGAGGAATTTAATTTTCACAAAGCAACTTTTGCACATGTATAACAGACTTCAAACATGGGCTAACAATTAACATGTCATCCATATACAATAAAAGAAATACAGGCACATAATCTATATTCTTGAAGTAAAGGTAATGATCTTAAGAACTTCTTTTAAACATCAAAGATTGTATGCACTTATCAAACTTGATATTCCATTGCATATGAGATTGTCTTGATATTATTAAGTCAAGTCTATTAAGTGGGTTACTAGATATTGGGCCACAATGGTTGGCTAACCAATACCCAACAATCTCCACCTTTGGCCCAAAATAGTGCAAAACACAATCACGGAATCACAAGACACATCATCGCTAATTTATTACCACCGAGGCAAAAAAAAGAATACCCAAGGTAAACTTGTGTCACAAAAATCAAGGGGAAGAGCACAAAGAATTCGAAAATTACAAAGATCAAATGCAAGAGCACAAAGCATGTGAAAATCACAAAGATCAAACGCAAGAGCACAAGCATGCGAAAATCCCAAAGATCAAACGCAAGAGCACAAATCATGGGAAAATCACAAAGATCAAATGCAAGAGCACAAAGCATGAGAAAATCACAAAGATCAAATGCAAGAGCACAAAGCATACAGAAATCACAAAGATCAAACGCAAGAGCACAAAGCATGGGAAAATCACAAAGCATGCCATTCCCACAAAGGACGAACCTCAAAGAGCTTTCCCTAAGTCAAAGTTTAAAATTCGTTGACATGAAATAAACTTTTCAGCAGGTAAACACTTAGTACCCACATCAGTAGGATTAAATTCTAAAGGAATTTTCTCTAACTTAACAATGCCCTTTTCAACAATATCCTGTATATAATGAAACCTAACATCAATGTGTTTAGTTCTATCATGAAAAACATGATTTTTACACAGTTGAATAGTAGATTGACTATCAGAAAACTCAACCACATGTTTGTCAAGAAAACCAATTTCAGAAAAAACTAGCCTTAAGTCAAATTACTTCCCTGAAAGCTTCAGTGGAAGCTACATACTCAGATTTTGTAGTAGATAAAGCAAAAATAGGTTGAAGTTGAGACTTCCAACCTATGCAAGAGCCACACAAAGTAAACACATAGGAAGTAGTAGACTTTCTATTATCCCTATCATTAGTATAATTGAAATCCACATAACCAACCAACTTAGTACCTACAGAACACTTAAAGAAAGTAAAGCCAACATCAATAATGGTTTTTAGGTATCTAAAAAGCCATTTGAAAGCATTCCAATGAGGCATACCGGGGTAGGACATAAATCTACTCAAGCAACTAACTGTATATGCAATATCAAGCCTAGTGCTAATCATGAGATACATAACAGACCCTATAGCATTGGAATAAGGCACATTCTTCATTTCAGTTATTTCAATTTCAGTTTTAGGAGACTGATCCTTACTTAACACAAAGTGAGAAGCAAGAGGCACATTCACATATTTAGCATCACACATAGAAAACTTACTCAACATTTTAGCAACATATGCACTTTGATTCAACACAAGAGAAAATTTTGTTCTATCTCTAATGATATTCATGTCCAAAATCTTCTTAGCATAACCTAAGTCTTTCATGTTCAAATTTTCACAAAACAATTTTTGCACATGCATAACAGACTTCAAACATGGGCTAACAATCAACATGTCATCCACATACAATAAAAGAAATATAGACACATAGTCTATATTTTTGAAGTAAAGGCAATGATCATAAGAAATTCTTTTAAACATCAAAGATTGCATTCACTTATCGAACTTGATATTCCATTGCCTATGAGATTGTTTTAATCCATACAAGGTTTTTTTTAACAAACAAATATGATCAGGCAACTTAGGGTCAACAAACCCCTCAAGTTGATGCATATAAATATTCTTATCAAGTTCACCATGTAAGAAAGTACTATTAACATCCATTTGCTTTAATTCCCAATCAAAGTGAGCAACTAAAGAAAGCATAATTCTAAAAATAGTGAATTTGACAACAGGAGCGAAAATTTCAGCATAACCTATTCCCTCCTTTTGAGTAAATCCTTTGGCTACTAACCTAGCATTGAATCTAACTTTTTCATATTTTTGCTTTACTTTATACAACCACTTACAATCCACTAAGGAGAAATTGTGAGGTATAGGAACAAGTTTCCAAGTATCATTGATTCTCAGGGAATTCATCTCATTATTCATAACAACAATCCATTTAGTAGAAAACTTAGACCTCAAAGCTTCTTTGTAAGATCTAGGCTCATTATAGTTTAGGGATTCAAATATGTTAAAAGAAAATTCAGTCATATTACAATTATTCAAATTATCATCGCTAAATTTAGCAGGCATTCTAACAGTTCTTATATTTATATCCCTAGCAAGTTGATAGTCATGCAAATTATCAGATAAATCATGTGAATCAGACAATATATTTGAATCATTCAAATCATCAAGAAAATCATGTGAATCAAACAAAAGATTTGAATCATGCAAATCATCAATATCATGCACATTATTATGCTCCACCTCATTGAGAACATTCACAACATGTTCAGTAGCTTGATCAAAAACTATAGACACATGCTCCACCTTATTAGGAGCATCATTAATAAGAGTGGGGGACTGTTGGGTCAAATTATTTTGACTAAATGTCAAAGTAGTTTGACTATCGGAATTTTGATGATGAATGTATATAAAACTCAATCTACGCGTCTAATTGCTTTTGGTGCAGGTATATCAAAAACAGGTTATATTAGACTTGGTCTTAATGAGGTTCATTAGACGTGCATTCTAACTAGCGGAGTCAGACGTGCAGTCTAACTAGCGGAGTCAGACGTGCAGTCTAACTAGCGGAGTCAGACGTGCAGTCTAACTAGCGGAGTCAGACGTGCTGTCTAACTAGCGGAGTCAGACGTGCTGTCTAACTAGCGGAGTCAGACGTGCAGTCTAACTAGCGGAGTTAGACGTGCAGTCTAACTAGCAGAGTTAGACATGTAGTCTAACCAGCGGAGTTAGACGTGCTGTCTAACTAATGAGAGTTAGAAGTGTAGTCTAACTTCTTCAGATTAGTCTGAAGGGATATACAGTTAGACATGCAGTCTAACTAATGGAAGTTAGACATGCATGCAGTCTAACTCATTCAGATTAGTCTGAAGTGAATTGTAATTAGACGTGAAGTCTAATCCCATTAGACGTGAAGTCTAATCCCATTAGACGTGAAGTCTAATCCCATTAGACCAGGTGGTCTAATGGATGATGCCATTAGACGGGGGAGTCTAATTTTATTAGACGAGGTCGTCTAAGTGAAATACGTCCAATGCAAGGCTTAAGTAGTTGCTTGAAGCTAGCACCCGTCTACCCACGATCAACTAGTTGTACGCTACTCCTGCTCCACTTTCCTGTGAAGATTAGTACGACAGCCAGTTGTAACCAATTGATTAATTCCACATAAGCAAATATTCTTCCCGCTACTTGTTTTTGCAGGATTATCCTTGAAGAATTTTTGGCGCACTACCATATTGGTACGGCCACGATCTTAGTGCTCAGAGTGTATTGTGTACTATGGAGGCGTTCCAATGGAAGCTCTCCACATGTCATTATGAAGATTCGACCGTTGGTACCTTCTCCTATTTAAATATCCTCAAGGACAACGAAAGAATCATCGATCTATCGATACTCAGATTATAATATCTTAACTGTCAGCAGTTTTCTTGCTTTTACCGTGTGTTAATCAAGAGATAGTTGGAATCAAAGCACTGTATTAGCTGAGTGATATTCTTCATATTATAAGTTGAATAGAGTCTGTTTTGTTCGACAGTGAGCTAGTAGTGCGATTGTATTTGATTCGTTGAAAGCTTAGTGAGTCTTTCCGGTGGTTGGAAGAATGGGTGACGTAGGATAGTTAACTTCGAACATCCATAAACAAATTGCTGTGTTGTTTCTTTCTGTCATCTTTTCATTCTTGGTTCTTAGCTTCGAACTCAAACAAATATTTCCGCACTTGAATCGTTCAAGAGTTTGCGTAGAATAGAAAGTGATTTAAATAGTTAGCAGGATTTCTATCAAATCGTTTTTCCGAAGTCGTCATCAATAGCCAGACCCCCGTCTCTATCGATTACACCGATCCTATCAGGGACACAGGCAAACAGGGCAAATCATTCTTATTAAAGACAACATCTCTACTTATCATAATATTAAGCCCATGTTCACTCCTATCCTAAAGCCTACAACCTTTTACCCCTTTTAGGGTAGCCTAAGAACACACATTTCTTTGACCTAGGCTCCAACTTGTCAACCTTCTGATACACATAGACAACAAAGCCAAAAACTTTCAAGTTGCTCAAATCAAAAGGTTTACATGAGAACACAAGTTTAGGACATTTCCCTCCTAAGGGAACACTAGGGGACCTATTTATTAAATAAGCAGTAGTATGCAAAGCATCCCCCCAAAAATTCTTAGACAACCCAGATGATGCTAACATAGCTCTCATCCTCTCTAGAAGTGTCCTATTCTTCCTCTTAGCAACACCATTCTACTGTGGTGTGTGCGGCACAGACCTATGTCTTTTAATACCCCAGGTAACACATAAATCATTAATGTGTTTATTACAGAATTCAAGACCATTATCTGTCCTAAGAGTTTTGATTCTCTTACCTGTTTGATTCTCAATCAAAGTCTTCTACTCCTTAAACTATTCAAAAACATCAGACTTATGTTTCAAAAGTAACACCCAAACTTTCCTAAAATAATCATCAATGATGGACAGAAAATATTGGTTTCCCTCATGTGTAGCAATACTAGAGTGACCCCACACATCAACATGCACATATTCAAGAATATCAGTAAACTTAGACACGTTTGGGTATGAGGTGATGGGAAAACTGACCTTATGCTGTTTTCCTAGCACACATAATTCATAGAAGGGGATGAGGACAATTTATCACTACCAAAGTGCCACCTTTATGCAAAATTTATAGACCTTTTTTACTCATGTGACCTAATACATTATGCCAAAGAACATATTTATCACCAATCACAAAGTTCATAGAATCACAAGAAATCTCAACATGACACACATACAAATTGTTCATCTTGTTAGACAAGAGACCCACGTAAAATTTTCAAAACACGATTCCCCCACTTTCCCTCTAACCATCATTCTCAAAAGATGCACAAGACAGAAAATTATAACCCAAATCAGGAACATGCCTCACATTCTTCAAAGTAAACACAGAACCACAAGAGAACCTTATACATACATCACCTATTCCTAACACATTGCAATTTTTCGAATTTTCCATAAACGCAAAACCATGTTCAATCTCTTTATAGTTCGAAAATAAATCTCTAAATGGAGTCACATGGAAAGTACAACCAGAGTCAACTAGCTAATAAGATTTGCACAAAGAATCAGATAACACAGAGTTCAAGCTAGCATAATCACATAGATTGTTAATCATAAAAATATCACCCATATTGCCCTCACAAAGAGCCACATTAGCATTTTCAACATGTTGATTTCTCTAAGGCTTAGGACAGTCCTTGATAAAATGACCAGACTCATTTCAATTATAATACTTTTTAGCACTAGACCTAGACTTAGATCTACTTTTACTAGAAAGATTATATTTCTTACTAGAACACTCATTACTGATATTCTTTTGGGCACTCGATCTACCTTGAGATCTACCCCTCACATGCATGATTTCCTCACCAGACTGTTTACCTCTCAGAGTGTCTCAAATCTAACTCCTTACTCTTAAGACCATTGACAACATTATCATGAGTGACACTATCTCTACCATACTTAATTGAAGACTTCACATTATTAAAAGAATCAGGAATAGCATTCAACAAGACAATGAAGGCATACTCATCAATGTTCTTATCACCACACAACTTAATATTAGAAATAAGTTTAGTGAAAATATATAGATTATCTTCAATGTCCTTAGACATATTCAATCTAAATTTGAAAAAAATTTCAAGTAAGAATATTTTATTAGGTAGAGAAATTTCAGTATAAAGTTCAGAAAATTTATCCCACAAAATTTTTGCACACTTTAAATTACCATTTTTTCTCATCACATAATCAGATAGGTTCAAGTATATAGAGGCACAAGCATTTTAATTCATTTCACTATTTTTCTCAACGGTATCAGCAATAACATAAACCTAACTAACAACTTTAAAGTATTTATTATTAATCAAAACACATTTCATTTTTTGTTTTCAGATACTAAAATCAGTTTTTCCGTTAAACGGAACCATACCATATTGATTATCACCAGACATGCTATCAAACAAATTAAAAGTAATCAACAATCAATTGGCAGAAATTAATAGGAGGGTTCAAGCTATAATACCTTGCGAAACTCAACTTACCCACCCCGCTCTGGGATTTGCTGCTTCGTCTTCTCAGCAGCGGCACAGCGATGACTTTGATTCTCAGCAGTCGCAACAAATGCGGCACTGACAATAGTTGAACAGGACAACAATAACTTCTTCTTTAAAGGCGACGACTTTCTTCTTCTTCCAATAGCAGTAGAAGTAGAAAATAAAAAGCAACATGATGAAAAAAGAAACAGATCTGCACTTATTGGTGAAGATAACTCATATCCTCCAACCCAATCTCAAACTCCAATTATAAACCCTAAATCCTAGCTCTGATACTACTGTTGGGTGTGAATGCGATTGAAGTTTGGCTCAGTTTTTCTTGTTTATCGATTCAATTGCACCACTACCTCACCAAAGACGGCAACCCTTTCTCTAGGATCCAAAAAACCACAAAAGAATTTGACGTCTTCCTCCCACAAAGAGAGTATTATCTATTATTTCTAGGTCAAGTCTAGTAAGTGAGTTACTAGAGATTGGGCCACAATGTTGGGTCAACCAATACCCAATAGTTAGTATCCACTGAAAAGTTTCTATATCATTTCTAAATCAAGCAAATCAAGAAATTATCCAAAAACTAGACAATTATGAATTTAGACGCTTAAGAACATGAAATTTAGTAGGTAACTTCAATTATATTTAAAATTGTGTCTTATAGATAAAGTATAATTTTTTCTAGAAGCTTTAAGATACTTTCTATCAACTTAGGCCAAAGTTGTGAGCTCTCTAGTGGAGTTTAAAAGTTTTCCGATAAACTCTCCAATAGTAGGATTTTCATATATCGTTTTAAGTTCTCTCTATCTCTTTCTATCTTCTCTTCTAAATTATTTATGTTAGCAATTAAAGCAATTATAGGTTCTAATTTGATCTTAATTGTCTCTAATATTGAATCCCCTTTTGACCTCCGTTTATTGCAACATAAAATTCGCAAGACATGGACAATAAGACTGAAACGGGCATTGTAGTTGATCTCTTTACATCGTTGCGGTCAGAACGGGCTTCGTCTCATGCCAAACAATGATTTTTAGAGGAAGCTACGATCATTGTCGGCCCTGGAATAAGGCAACCAATGCAGTTGCATAGGGCCTCCCACTTTTATAGAGCCCCCATTTTTTAATATTTAATAATATTATTTTTTCCACTTTTTCTCCTTTAATATTAAATATATATTATAAAAATAAATTTTTTATCTCCTTTTTAGTCTCTGTATTATAATATATTAATTATTTATATTTTATTTTATATTATTAAATTTTTTAAAATTTTACTATTTTAGGAGCCCAAAATTTAAATTTGCATAGGACCCCAATTCTCAAGGATGGCCTGACTACGATTTCGTCGTTTGAAGGTTCATCTCCGTTCTTCGTCAGCTAGGTGAAGAAAAAGAAGATGTGTATTCTTCAATAGTTAACAGAATCTAGGCATTTCGTTAGAGAAGAAGCGTTCTGTTAGCATCCCGTTAGTTTTTTCGTCAAGGTAGGCGTGGCCTATTCTCGTCCGCTAGATCATCTTGGGAAGGCTGACTACCGTTAGATGGCCTTGTTATAGCATTTCCCTCCCGTTTCTTCTACACTGGATCACAATTGAACTGGAGCGTTGATTTCATCTGATCTGAACTGGAGCGTTGATTTCATCTGATCTGACGCTTCTCAATTTTTCCGCATCATTTTTAATCATGTCACACTGGATCATCATCAATTAAACCCAAAGCTTTGATTGTTTTATTACATTCTTTTGATCCCTTTTAGCTCCAAGTATTTTATAATTCTACAAGAAATGAAACACAATATTTAATGTCAATCAAATATATTTTATATTTTATTTACATTCTATTATTATTCTAATTTTCCATTATTATTATCATTTATTTATTTTGTAACACCTTATTTCATTATAGGTTAGTAACGTTGCTTTCTTTTTTTTAGTTATTCACCACATTTATTTAATATAAGAGGGTGTCAAAAATTAGTGTCTATAACCGTGAAAAGAAAGAAAGGGTTAACTTGGATTTTTTTATGAGTTCATACTCATCGAACAAGTCCCACAAGAACCTAAGAGGCGGGTGGAGACCGTCATTCCTCATTAACTAATCTTAGCACGTAAATATATAGGTGTATAAGTGGTGTCGCACAACGCACATTGTATACTACCTGAACATAATCGAGCTCCTAGAGCTCATGCACATCAAAGAAGACAAAAATATGGGTCATCAATACTCGAATAAGTTTAAAATATATTTTTCAAAAAATAGATAGCCAAAATATTATTTTAAAGTTAAACATAAAATGTCCCTAGTAGAATCGCCAGAAAAATATAGACGTTTAAAAGGTCTGCCCCAAAAAATGAATTTTTCAAATTTTTAGAAATAATATAAAATACAATTATCCACTGGTGAAAAAGGGGTCAAAACCGAGAGTAAAAACTCTCGGTACACTATAACTTTCGGTATAGACACATTACCAAAAGTTTTGGTAACTCTCGCCATCCCTCGGTATTGACTCTTTCGTTAAAAACAATTGGGCATTTACCGAGAGATATCGTAGAGTTTTCGGTTTAGATACCCTAGAGTAAAACCGAAAGTTAATTAAAAAACTTTTCGTTTTTCCACAAAGAGGAAAACCGAAAGTTTTACAAATAACTCTCGGTTTTACTCCTTAGGGAAAAACCAAAAGTTAATAGAAAACTTTTGGTTTTTCCATTTGAAGAAAACCGAGAGTTAATTATAAAACTTTCGGTTTTTCCCTAAGGAGTAAAACCGAGAGTTATATGAAAACTTTCGGTTTTTCCATTTGAAGAAAACCGAGAGTTAATTAGAAAACTTTCGGTTTTCCTCTTTGTGGAAAAACCAAAAGTTTTCTAATTAACTCTCGATTTTTCTTCAAACAGAAAAACCGAGAGTTATATGAAAACTTTCGGTTTTCTTCAAATGGAAAAACCGAAAGTTTTCATTAACTCTCGGTTTTCTTCAAATGGAAAAACCGAAAGTTTTCATATAACTCTCGGTTTTTCCATTTGAAGAAAAACCGAAAGATTTCAATATTACTTTCGGTTTTTTCCTGTAAAATTTTAAAAATATGCTGATTATTTTGCTCGCAACCAAAAACCTGTTCAGCCAAACTAATATATCAATAATAAAAGAAATGACGCATACATTAAACGATCACATTAAATGATCATTATCATTACAAAATTCGCAACCAAACTAATAATCCGAACAATCTGTTATAAATTTAAATCGACACAACTACTAATGAAAACATGTTTTGAATCGAAACAATCAATGAAAATGTACTAGAATTAGCTTGTGGGGGGAGGAGGTGGTTGTTGCCTCATAAACAATTATATTCTCTCCATTCTTGCATTCATCTCTAACTTCTCCCTCTCCATTCTTGTAACAATTTCTTCCTTTTCCGCTTGCATTTCTTGAATTGTGCGCATTCTTTCTTCATCCCTCTTCTCCAATTCCTCCAGCTTGAGCGTCATTCTTTGATTCTCTTCAAACAATCGCTCATTATTTCGTTGTGAACTGTTTCCACTTCGACGATCCTCACGAAAGTGTGTGGGCCAGACGCCTGATCCTATTCCGAATACTACCCCGTATTTTTGTTGTCCGAACACCCTCTACGTCAATTTAAAATCAGATATTCCAGGTTCGTTACTAATAACCTCCTCCATTTCAACCTGCACAATTGAAATAAAGTATCATTTCTATAATGAAAACTAGGCATATTCAATTCACTTACAATTTTCTCTTGCACGTGTTCGTCCGGGACGGGTGTTGGGTTTTCTTTTGTCGGTTTTGGGGTACGGGTCCTCTTGAATACTTCAATGATAGACGGTTCCCGTCCCATTTCAATCGTCTGTTGAAATAAATGATTTATATATTTAATAACAATCTTTAGATTAAGTTATTACAAATAATGTACTTACCAACTCTTCTTCAATTTGTGCAAACGGTCTACTTCCCGTATGATGTGAGAATTTCAGCTTCTTCATGTTAATCGTATTTGTATGACTGTTTTGCTGTATTTGAAATAAAAAATGAATTTAGATTAATTAATATCAACTTTTATTTGAATTATGAAACTGTACCTTTAATTTTTCGGTAAAGAAATGGTTGCGACACACAACACCCAATCATCTCGATCGTAGTCTGGTGGAGGATTGGCCAGTACTGCCGCCTCGTCTCCTTTGTGGACGCGGATATATGACCTATTCAAATCTGACTGCCATCTATCCCATATCTGCTTGGCGTGTCACAATCCGGTCTTTCGAAATGAATCAATAGAACCATTACTAGCTTCGAATGGATCCTGAAAAAAATAACATTTAAATGTTAAAAAAATTATTTAATGAATAATGTATAATTAAGTAATAATTATTACCTTGATAGAAGTCCAAAGTGAATCCAATTGGTCTGCACTTAATGCCTTCCACTTTAGAAGACGATGTGAGACGGCTGCGGGGTCCTGGATAATCGACCCCACATGTCTATACCACCCTGTTCTTCCCACGTCAGCACCGCCTGACCTCCCATCTCTCTCTCTAAAAGTAAGAGGAATTCTTGTCACCGCTACCCTCTTAGACAGCGCGATATTTTTGTTCTTCCCCTGTCTCTTGTGGGCAGAAGATTTTTCAAAATTATCAAATTCATAATTAGATATGTATTGAAACAATAACTAATTTGTAAACGAGTTACCTGTCGATGATGGGTCGGGAGTGGAATCGTGCTCCTCCTCGTCATCCTCCTCGTTAGGCTCCTCGAGACCCTCGTCTTCAGCGTCATCGTCATCCGCCATATCAGCAAACGTGCTCTCTATAAACTCTTCGGCCTCCGTCGCCTCAACATCCTCGTCTGTTGGGGGAGCAGTAGCTATCGGGACCACAGCAATAGGTGGATCGTCTCTAGAAGATGATCCTCGGATCCTTAAGTTCTCTGATTGGGCAAGTAAGTTCTGGTATGTATTCGACAATTTGCTCGGTGTTTTCCTCATTCTCTTCCAATTTTCTTTACGACCTTCAGACATTCTTAATGCATACCATTAATAAATGAGCGAATAATTGAAATGGAGTAGTAATAAGAACGAATATAAAGTAAAAAACATAAATCTACCTAATTAATTAATCTGAACTATATGTTTGTAAACCGCGGTTTTATTTTTGTCACAATCTTCCAACCGAGTCGGGCTGACATATCAGGGGCGTAGAATACTTGTTTTGCTTGACTCGCCAATATATACGGGTCTTGACTTTGGGTTTTCAAAATTCGGTTTACATTTACACTTACGAAGCCATATTTATCCACTTTCACTCCTAGTTCCCCCGAGTGTGTATCGAACCACTTACACTTGAATAAAACAACTCGTTTGTGAGAAAAGTATTGTACTTCGATTCCGTTAAAACTCCGTAGTATGACATAGTTTCAGACCCGTTGTACCCCTCAACAACCACCCCACTATTTTGAGTGGTCAAAAGTCGTGTTTTTCTGTACAGAATTTGTATCCGTTTACTTTACACCAAACATACATAGACGAGTACATACTTAGACCTTTTCCTAAGATCTTGAAGTCTCTTGATATGTCGTTAAATTCTGCTAAATGGGCAACCTATATATATACCCGAAATGAAGTTGTTAAAATGAATAAAAAGAGTTAGGATATATGGTTTATAATTTACTCAATCGATGCTTGAAATAGGCGGCAAACGTTTCTCCACTGGACTTGTTGTTATTGCAATACTGCATAAAATTTCTACAAATAGATCGAATATTAAATAGCACACTCTTTAATGCTAATTAGTAACAGCAACATAGAATCTTACATGTAAAAAGGTTCTGCTTCGGGGCAATTTTTCAAAATGTAAGAATGAGCTGTCAGCCGATCGATATAATCCAAGTTGTATATTTTTCCGTTAGATAGGTCTTCTAACGATGCAAATATTGAAATACCTGAGATTTCAGGTTGTGCATTTTCTTGCTCTTCTTCCTCCATATACCTGGCACATAAACTAATACTCTCATTAATAAGATAGCTCTCGCTTATAGAGGCTTTGGGGTGGTTATTATTCCGCAAATATCTTCTCATTGTACCCATGTAATGTTCAAACGGATACATCCATCGATACTGAACAGGTCCCCCAAACAAAGCCTCAAATGACAAGTGAACCGGGAGATGCATCATGATGTCGAAGATTGACGGCGGAAAAATCATTTCAAATTTGCAAAGTGTCAATGTAATATCCATGTACAATTGTTCGAGGTCCTCTTGAATCAACTCTTTGAAGCACAACAACCGAAATAAACGAGACAAATTTACTAACGCATCATATACATTATCTGGAAGTAATCCACGGGTTGCTAAAGGAATAAGATATTTCAATAAAATGTGACAATCATGACTCTTTAATCCCGAAATCTTTTTCTCGTCCAAATTTACACAATCGCCGATATTTGAGCAAAAATCATCAGGCAACTTGAGATCTTTCAAGAAGTTAGAAAGACGTTTTTTATTTTTGGATGTCAAAGTGAAAGGCGCTTCTGGATAATGAACAACTCCTTCATCATTTATAGGATGTAACCATGATTTTATGCCTAAAAGTTGTAAGTCTTTACGGGCTTTAGGACCATCCATAGTCTTTTCTTTCACATTCATTATTGTTCCCAACACGCCATCACAAATATTTTTCTCAATATGCATCACATCCAAATTATGTCTCAATAATAATGATTTCCAATAAGGCAAACGGAAGAAAATGCTAAGTTTGTTCCAATTGTCTCCCCACGTTTCATGATATATCTTGGTTTTTTTCTCAGATCCGTACTAAGAATTATATCTTCTAGATCTCGTGATTGCTCGTAACTTTCTTGCCCCGTTAACAATCTAGGAGGCTCTCTATAATCAGTTCGACCATCAAACGACTCTTTATCTCTTCTGTATTTGTGCTTTGGTGGAAGAAAGCGTGTATGACCCATGTAACATTGTTTGGAACCATGAACCAATCGAAGAGATACTGTGTCGTTGTTACAACAAGGACAGTCGAATTTACCTTTCGTACTCCAGCCTAATAAATTCGCGTAGGCGGGAAAGTCGTTAATGTTCCACAACAACACCGCTCGCATGTTAAAGTATTGCGAGGTGTGTGCATCAAACGTTTTCACACCAGTTTGCCACAGTTCATGCAACTCTTCGATCAATGGCTGGAGAAATATGTCAATTGCATGTCCTGGACTCTTTGGACCCGGAATTAACATAGATAAAATTAAATTGCTAGAATCCATGCAAGTAGGGGTGACACATTATATGGAACGAGAATAACCGGCCAAACACTGTATGATTTTTTCACATTTGCAAATGGTTGAAACCCATTGCTTTATAAACCCAGTCTTACGTTTCGAGATTCCGACGCAAAATCTTTATAATTTTCATCAAACGTTTTCCAAGATAAGGAATCAGCGGGATGTCTCAACGTATCACTATCAACTTTTCCTTCTTTATGTCATCTCATCATTGGAGCCGTTTTTGAGGACATGTATAGTCTTTGCAGTCTTAGTATTAAAAGGAAATATCTCAACACTTTTTTTGGAATGAATTTCTCATTTTGCTTCTCTCGAACTGCCCCACTTGTTTGGTCGACTTTCCATCTTGAAAGACCGCAAACTCTGCAAGAATCTTCATTTTTGTCGTCTTTCCAAAATAGCATACAGTTGTTCTTACATGTGTCTATCTTGTCATATTTAAGCCCGATATCAGTAATGAATTTTTTTAATTTCGTAGTATGAGTTTGGCAATTAAGCGTCAATCAGTATTTATTAGTCTTTAAGCAGACGCAGCAACATATCGAAAGAAGAATTTGTCCATTGACATACATTTTTTATGTGAAGTAGTTTTAGTAGTGCTGATGATTTTGTTATTCGAGCACCTTCATACAATGGCCGTTTGTAATCATCAAGCAATTTATAAAATCTATGCGCATCTTCGACTGGTTCATCGTTGTTCGGGACGTCATTAACGTTGGGGAACATATCATTTATAAATTCGTGCATATAACGTTCTTCATTGAACTCTTCATTAACTGTATTATTCATCTCCGGTCTCGCATCGTTCATTTCCGGCACAGCATCCTCCGACTGGTCATCGTCATCATCATCATCGAAGTCATCGGCATCTTCATCGACATCTTCATTAACCACTTGAGTAGTACGCCTCTTTTCTCCATGAAAATACCAGTACTCATAATGAACATTTATTCCATAAATGATGAGGTGAGTCTTCACTTCGTCTATTTCCATAAATGATGTGTTCAAGCATTTTACGTAAGGACATTTCACGGTTTTTTGGGATGTACTCCTAACAGAAAATTCGAGGAATTTGTCAACACCTTCCTCGTAATTTGGATGATCTCGACGTAAGGTCATCCAACTTTTATCGGGTACTTCCATATTTCTAATAAAATGGAAAACAACCCGCATTAGACTAATCCAATCTAATTAAGTCTAATTTACTTAATTAGACTTTCATTTATCTTATAATAAATCTAACCTAAAATCAAATCTAATCCAACAATATTTCAATCATACCTAAAATCCAATCTAATCAAAACAATGCAATTCTCACCTAAAATCTAATTCATTCATACATAATTAATACCTAACTTAAAATCAAATCTAATTCAACACTACTTCAATCATACACAATTCATACCTAAAATCCAATCTAATCAAAACAATGCAATTCTCACCTAAAATCTAATTCATTCATATAAAATTCATACCTAACTTAAAATCATATCTAATCCAACACTATTTCAATCATACACAATTCATACCTAAAATCCAATCTAATCAAAATAATGCAATTCTAACCTAAAATCTAGTTCATTCATACATAAACCAAATATAACTTTAAATCAAATTTAATCCAACACTATTTCAATCATACACAATTCAAACAATTCAATTTATACATAAAATCCAATCTAATCCAAACAATTCAATTCTAACATAAAATCTAATTCATTCATTCAATTCAATTCATTCTAATATTATTAAAAACATTTAAAACTTACCTTATTTAACAGTTGTGCCGGCGACGATGGTGGAGGAGGCGGCTGAAGGTGGAGGAAGCTCGACGATCTTCAATAGACAGTGGATGAAACCTGATAACAATAAATATAATCAAACTCAATATATAACATATTATACATAAATCAAACTCAATATAACCAAAAACAAACTACAATAAAACCTCAATCAAACCAAAATCAAAACAAAACCCTAAATGAAACCCAAATCAAACATCAATCAAACCTAAATCTAACCTAAATCAAACCAAAATCTAACCTCAATCAAACCAACATCAAACCAATCTAACCTAAATCAAACAAAAATGAAACCTCAATCAAACCAAAATAAACCAACATCAAACCAATTTAACTTAAATCAAACCAAAATCAAACCAATCTAAACTAAATCAAACCAAAATCAAACCATAATCCTAAATTAAACAAAATCTAACATAAATCAAACTAAATCTAACAATTCCAAATCAAATCTAACATATATAACATTAATCTAATACTTCAATAAATCAATCATTCAAACAGATTCAATCATACCAATTGATTCAATCAGATTCAATAATAACATTAATAATTCCTAAATCTAACAAATCCTAAAAACTAACCCTAAAATCTAACATATATAACACGAATATATATAAATAAACCTGAAATCCAAGAACTGACCTTCAATCGTCGGCGGAGGCACGGCTGAGGCGCGGCAGCAGATCTTCAACCAGATCCGCGGCAGATCTTCAACCTTATAGGCGTTGGCGGCTTCAAGAAGGCGGCGTCTTGGCGACTTTGTCTTCTACGGGCGGCGGCGTCTTATTCAGCCGGAGGGAGTCGGATGCGGGAGGTGGTGAGTCTCCTTGTAGGCGGCGCTGGCGAAGAGAAGCGGCGGGAGAGAGAAACAGATCGAAGAGGAAAAAACGGGGAAGAGAGAAAGAGGGTTTTTTTTTAATTAAATAGGTGATTTCCGAGAGTTATATGAAAACTCTCGGTTTTTATTTGATTAATTGTTCCATCGACTAGAGGCTGTCACCTTGGAGACCTGATGCGGTTATGAGTACGACCGGGCGTGGGAGGCATATAACTCTCGGAATTTATTTTGGTAATAAAAACTAAGAGTTATATGAAAAGTCTCGGAATTAATCAAATAAAAACCGAGAGTTTTAATATAACTCTCGGTTTTGATTATTTTTAAAACATTTATACAATTAAATTTAAATACACAAAACCGAGAGGTTTTGGTATATCTGTCGGTTTTTATGCATATTTCCGAAAGTTATATATTTTACTTTCGGTTTTAGAATATGACAAATTGTTAAATTATTTGGTTTCTCACTTTCAAATAACGTTGAACAACATTAATTTTACACATTTGATATCCTTAAAACATTTCTCAATCCATATGATCAAACATTACACAAATATATAGGATAATCCTACATAAACATTCATATACACTTCTCTATATGATCAAACACATTCTTGAACATTTTAACATTAAACACAATCTAAAATTTTAAAATAAAACACACACTTGATAATATTAGTTAGGAGTCTAGATTACAACAAAAAAAACCAATTAATTTAACAATTTGTGAAATAGTAATTCCGAGAGTTAATGGTAAAACTTTTGGGTTTTATGGGTATTTCCGAAAGTTTTACTCTAAACTCTCGGAATTACCATTTCACAAATTGTTAAATTAATTGGTTTTTAATCTTCTAATGACTTTGAACAGTATTAATTTAACACATTTAATAACCTTAACACATTACATAAGCCATATGATCAAACTTTATACACATTCATGTCATCATCAAACACAAACATATAAATACACTTCTTTATATAATCAAACACAATCATAAACATTTTAACATTAAACACAATCTTAATTTTTAAAAAACAACACACACTTGATTAGATTAGTTAAGAATCTAGATTGGAATGTATAAAACCAATTAATTTCCCAAATTATGATTTGGTAACACCGAAAGTTAATAGTATAACTTTCGGTTTTTATGGGTTTCACCGAAAGTTTTGAATAAACCTCTCGGTCCTGACCTTAAACAGAATGTTTTTAGGAATGGTCAAAACTGAAAGTTTTCAAACAAACCTTCGGTTTTTACCCTTCCCCATACTTAGAAATTTTTCAGATTTTTTTAAACAATGGTCAAAACTGAAGGTTTTCAAATAAACCTTCGGTTTTTACCCTTCCCCATACTTAGAAATTTTTCAGATTTTTTTAAACATGGGTCAAAACCGAAGGTTTTCAAATAAACCTTCGGTTTTTACCCTTACCCATACTTAAAAAAATTTCAGATTATTTTAAATAAGGTTCAAAACCGAAGGTTATCAAATAAACCTTCGGTTTTACCCTTACCCATACTTAGAAATTTTTCATATTTTTTACATAAGGGTCAAAACCGAAGGTTTTCAAATAAACCTTCGGTTTTTACCCTTCCCCATACTTAGAAATTTTTCATATTTTTTTAAACATGGGTCAAAACCGAAGGTTTTCAAATAAACCTTCGGTTTTTACCCTTACCCATAATTAGAAATTTTTTAGATTTTTTTAAATAAGGGTCAAAACCGAAGGTTTTCAAATAAACCTTCAGTTTTTACCTTTTCCCATACTTAGAAAATTTTCAGATTTTTTTAAACATGGGTCAAAACCGAAGGTTTTCAAATAAACCTTCGGTTTTTAACCTTACCCATACTTAGAATTTTTTCAGATTTTTTTAAATAAGGGTCAAAACCGAAGGTTTTCAAATAAACCTTCGGTTATTTTACCCTTACCCATACTTAGAAATTTTTTAGATTTTTTTAAATAAGGGTCAAAACTGAAGGTTTTCAAATAAACCTTCGGTTTTTACCCTTCCCCATACTTAGAAATTTTTCAGATTTTTTTAAACAATGGTCAAAACCGAAAGTTTTCAAATAAACCTTCGGTTTTTACCCTTCCCCATACTTAGAAATTTTTTAGATTTTTTTAAACAATGGTCAAAACCGAAGGTTTTCAAATAAACCTTCGGTTTTTACCCTTACCATACTTAGAAATTTTTCAGATTTTTTTAAACAATGGTCAAAACCGAAGGTTTTTAAATAAACCTTCGGTTTTTACTCTTCCCCATACTTAGAAATTTTTCAGATTTTTTTAAACATGGGTCAAAACCGAAAGTTTTCAAATAAACCTTCGGTTTTTACTCTTACCCATACTTAGAAATATTTTTAGATTTTTTTAAACATGGGTCAAAACCGAAGGTTTTCAAATAAACCTTCGGTTTTGACCTTGTAAACAAATGTCAAAACCGAGGGTTTTGTGTAAAACCTTCGGTTTTGGCCATGTTGTTTTTTTTTTAAAAAAAAAGTGAAAAGAAAACAAAAATAAAATAATTCATGAACAACATATTAAAAACCAAACCAAAGATAATAATAATAATTCATAATTATTAAAACAAAACACATAAATGACTCACCCATCCTAAATGCATTTCATATATATGTATCTATATATTAATCAAACAAAATAACCGTAACCTAAATCTAATATAACTTCAATCAAACAAAATAAAAAATCTAACAAAATCATATATATTTAACAAACTAACCTAAATCTAATCTAAACAATAACGTATAGACAAATCTAAATCAATGAAACAAACAAATAATTTAAACTAGCCTAAATCTAAATAATATATATAAACTACATTATTAAAAATCTAAATCTAATAATAAACAACAAAAAAAAACAAATGAATCTAACCTGAACGCGAGAAGACAAGAAGAGAAGCGGCGGTGGAGGAGGCGGCTACGGCGCGAAAGAGAGAGAAAGGAGAGAGTGGAATGAAAAAGAGAAGGGTTAGGGTTTATATTTATAGAGGTAGATACCGAAGGTTTTCATATTACTTTCGGTTTTGATATTAGTCAAAACCGAAGGTTTATTAAAAACCCTTCGGAAATAACCATTACCAAAATTAGAATTATTTTTAATTGAGTCAAAACCGAAGGTTTTTTGGAAAACCTTCGCAAAAGAGAATTTCAAAAAAGGTAAAACCGAAGGTTCTTTGAATAACCTTCGCAATTAAAAATCTCCGTAATTGCAAAACCGAAGGTTTTTTTAAAAACCTTCGCAATTAACCCACATCCAACACTTAGAATTATTTTTGGTTTTGGGGAAGGTAAAAACCGAAAATTCTACAAAGAACTTTCGGTACTAATTAGTAAAACCGAAAGTTTTACAACCCTCTCGGAATCTATTTTTAATACCAAAAGATTTGTTCCTCTCAGGAGTATTTAGAAGAGTTTTATAAAACCTTCGGTTAAAACCGGCGGTAAAGGTCGATTTTTTACTACTGATCATTTCGAAAATTTTGAAATAAATAACATTAAATTTGAAAATTGTTTAAAATTAGTTTGTGACAAAAGAGTTATCACCACGTTTTCATACAAAATTATGAAAAAATAATTTATTAGCATGAAGAACAATAACATCTTTAGAAAAAGATATTTTTTAGGGGTTATGTGCTTTGTTACATGTGTGAAAAGCCATCTGTGTGCTCTGTGTCTAACTGTTAGAAATAGTCTCTACTACTAATATTTTTTTTTTTCAGTTTTAAAAAATACTTTACACTTATTATACTTTTATTTGTCAATTCAATATCTAGTTTATACCCACAATACTTAAAGTCTAAGAATTTATTTATTTACATTAATATATAATAATAACGAATGTCTTGAACTCTGCTCGAAAAAAGAGAAAATAACCAAAGAGAAATTAAGAATTTATTATATTTGTAAATTAATTTTATAAATATAAAAAATCAACCCACAAATTTTAGAAGTTTTATAGTTTTTATAGGCAGATATTTAAAACAATCAAAATTTATTTTAATTAAAAATATTATTTTTAACAGTTTTTTATATATTTTTTAAAAGTTGTTTAAGTCATTTAAATTTAAATTAAATAAAACCGAAACATACATGGGGTCGTAGGTATTCACAGACTTCATCTTCAATCTCGTTACAAATTATTTATGATCTTTTTGGGTTGTCATTCTTGAACTCAAGAACAAACTTGTGTTTTCAATCATAAAATTTAAATATTTTCAATATACAGTTGATTTAATTTAGTAAAAAAAATTAATTATTTTAGTAGTCTCAATTAACAATTTAAATTTATATAAATTAAACTATAAATAAAATAAATAAAACTAGAATATAAAATTAAAATTTATAAATGAAATTAAGAAAAAATGAAAGCTTACATCGAATCTTAAATGTTAGAATCTTCTTGATAAATAATGTTCAAACAATCTCACACACGAAAATAAAAATTTTAAACAAAAGTTTGAAATTTAAAAATTATGAATATAATTTCAGCCTTTGTCTTTTTTTTTTATCCCATTTTCCTTTTCTTTCTTTTTATGTCTTTGTTTGTCCCCAATAGATTTTTTTTGAAAAAAGAAGTTTGAAATTTATGAATTTCAATAGCATCGTTATCATTTGTGGCTTCAAATAATCTCCCTTTTTCTCTCTATTTATTTTATTTAATCCTGTAAAATAAAATAAATAAATCAATTTAAATATTTATTTACTTTATGTAACTTATTTATTTGCAAAAAAAATATAACATTAATTTATATATATATATATATATATATATATATATATATATATATATATATATATATATATATATATATATATATATATATATATATATATATATATATATATATATATATATATATATTGGCCTATTTATTTGTTTATTTATTTTAGTAACACAGATAAAATAAAATAATACTTTTAATGATAGATTAAATCATTTAAAATTCAACTTATTTATAAAACTATTATTTATTTCATTTACAATACTTAATTTTATTAATAATAGTAATATAAAAGTTTTTTTGAATTAATGGATACGATAATATTCCCTAAAATAATTTTATGTTTCATAAAAAAAAAATGAATTGATCAGACTAAATTTATTTATAAAATTTTAGTTTGAGAAATAAAAAATAGTGTTAACAAACTTACTTATTAAATTTAGACATTTTTGTTGGAGATGTTCCACTAAAATAATAACCTCAAAATTTATATTATTTTTTTTACTAGTCTCATTATAGATGTCACGGTTCATACACATAGGATGTGTTTTTAATAGAAACCTAAAATGAAGTGTTGGATATTCAATTAAAATTGAAAATTTAGTGTTAGAACTAAATTTTAAATGATAAATTAATTAAATGTGAAAAAAAGATTAGATTAAAATTGATATTGATATATAAGTTGATTTGATAAGGCTCGTAAAACAATTTTATTGTATCCTTGTAAAAATGTAATTGAATTAATTTATGGAGTTAAAGTATTTTTTTAAATCTCTAACTATAATAAACTAACTTAATCTAACTTTGTTTAGAATGCAAATTATTCTTCATAAGTTTGAAAATACTCAAAACATATTATGAAAAACTTAATAAAACATATAAGTAGTTATAATTAAAATTGTTATAATTTTTCGAACTAAATTTAAATAATTAAGTATTTTTAACTAGTAGTTATCAAATATATTTAATTTATATAAACACTTAATTTTTTTTAATTAAGTGAAATTATATTATCAAATCATTGTCTTATATTTTTAATTTTTTGCATTTAAATGGACATAGTAGTTATAGGTACATAGTTATTAATATAGTTTGTTTTATATAATTTTTATAATTAGGTTTAAACTACCTAATTTATTTAGAGAAATAACATGATATCTAAAACTATTATCTCCCGCTTTAACACAAAGTTCTGTGATATTTTAGTCTATTAAATTACTCTAATTTATATTATATTATATTTATTTTAATAAAGAAATATAGAAATAAAAATCTAGCCAATGTTTCAGCTTACTTCATGAATTTGGTCATTTTGTTGTATGCGCACTCCTCCAAAAACAAAACATCATTTCTCATGTGGCTCCAGTTAAAGAGACAAAATGTTTTTGGACTATATATCTTTCTCTATATATATTATGATGATTACCAAAGGTTACGTAACTATTCTAAACTCGAGAAGACATGCTAATATTATCTTTATTAAATATTAACAAATTTATTACTTTATTATGATAGTTCAAGTTGTAAATTCAAATTTTACATGATACAAAATTACCTTTTGGTAAAAACAAATGGACACATACATGGAGGGTGGAGGAGCAATTGAACAACCTTATGGTGATGAAATGGTCACAACTGCAACAGTGCCACTTTCACTTTCCTCGCAGCATTTTGAACTATGTTACCATGTCCACGAAATGGTCAACCAAATTGAAATAGTTATGAATAAATTCGAGAGTACAGAGCATCGGTATGAAGAAATATAACTCGGATAACAACACTAAAGAGCTAAGATCACATTGATTTAACTCATAAAATTTGTTTTCATCTGCTTTCCTTTCATGGTTACGAGTTGTTGGATATTGTTTCCTTTTAATATATAGTTTGTTTGTATTAATTTGTGATAATTCATATCATATCATAATTTAATTTGTATTAGTTTAGTGGGTTGATTCACGGTTATAGTGATTTTTCACGGAACCACCCGTTTAGTGACTATATTAAGAAAAAATGCATCTTTTAATAGACAAGCTAAACATCCGAAGAGTTCTTAATTAAACTATAGATAAAACCAATTCAATTATTTGAAGAATAGTATAAGAGACATGAAACATTAAACACTTACAAAAAGATCAGCAAAAAAAGTATGAAGTCTACTCATCCATAACACAATTAACATATGCATGCTAATAGTGAAAATTAGATTCCTTTTGATATATGACAAAATACAATCCAACCGTGAGTTGTTCTTCAACCAATTAATCCAAATTATGAAACATGAAAAATATGATTAAAATAATTAATGGAGATTAATTTTCTTAAGAAATCAATAACTACATCCCACGGCATCTCGATCAATTATTCATAGTATTGTCTTTAATTAATTAATTCCAACCATTTATCTCCCGAAGAGTCATATCCTTAATCGGAAAGGAGTTATGTTTGAAATTTAATAATTATGCAAATGATATTGACATTTATCATACTTTATTGAATATATATCAATATCTTTGTCTTGTTTTCTTGGGTAATGAGTCATCCTTTTGACATTTGTATAATTGATAACTTAATATACTTAAACTTTTAGTGACATAGTACTATTCAAATGTTTTAAATAGAGTCGTGATACCTTTCTAATTAAAAATAAAATAATAAATACTTCAACTAACCAGTTAAAAGTTACTATATTTAATTTAGAATTTGATGGTTTTTGAGGATTCATTTGATTCAAGTAATTTGCCAAATAATATGAATCAAATGAGTATATATGTAATCCTTTTAAGAATTAGATGTCGTAAAATTGATTTCCAAATTCCATTTTCAATCCATATCATATTTACTTTAAAGGGTTGATTTGATGATAAGTAAAGTTATGAATTTGTTTGATTTTGTGTTAATATTACAGTTGAGTCTTTTTTTTTAAAATATTATTTGATAGAAGTATAAATTATTTGAGTTTTAAATTTGTTGAATTAGTATAAAGTTTTTATGGTTAAAATTTCAATTTTATAAAAATAAAATAAGATTATTTTTAGTTGATTAAATGAGTGATTAAATAAAAAAATTGTGTTAAGTGAGGTTTTAATAAATATAAAACAATATAAATGAAATTGTGAAAGTTGATGAATAGAAAAGATTATGAAGGGATGAAAATCAAAATACAGAACACCTAAGAAGTTGAGCAAACTCTAATTGATTATGTGAAAAATAAGAAATTTGGGCATTAACAACGTTCTCTAAGTAGTATATTTCTATTTGTAAATTATATATATATATATATATATTTATATATATTGATGAAATATGTTGAATTGTGATTAAATTATGAATTCACTTAGTTTTCATGATTTAGTTTAAATAATTAAAATGGAAAATATTGTTAAATTGTGTTTAAATCATGAACTCACTTAATTTTGATAAATTAGCTTAAATAATAAAAAAAGAAAAAAATTATTATATTAAAGTCTTAATTGATTTAGAATAATTAACCTACTTAATTTTGATGATGGATAATTGATAAAATGGTTTTCATAATGAATGGATAAATTTAAGTTTAATTATATATATATATATATATAGTTATTAGTCATATCAATTATATAAATATATAAAAAGAAATCAACATCTTAAGTGGTGTCCTAGTTAAGTGTTCATTTTATATAATAAATATCGCGGGTTCAAATCTCATCCTATACAAATTTATAATAATTGGAGTTTTATTATTTCAGGTAGAGCTCAACAGACGGATTGAGTAAGCGCGAGCAAACGGAGTCTGAAATATATATCAGACATGTTAGTCTAAAGAGGTGCGCGAGCGAACGCATTGCTTCGTCTGAAGAAACATCTGATTATCTATTCAACTCATAATCTTGACAATCAACATCATTCATTATCAGTCGTTTGCCTAGACAGCTAAACACGCTTTAATTGCCTATCTGCCATGTATTCAAATATTCCACCAGCCCACGTTCTGCATTGTCCTGTATACCATGTTCTAGCGAATATTCTCCAGTACAATTCGGTACGCCACAATCCAACGAATTTATTTTTGTGTACATTCTTATACACCTAGCGTACATCCAACGGATAGCTGACACGTATCAAAGAAAAAGATTCGACCGTTGCTTTAATCCATTATATAAGGCGATCAGAGAGCAATGGCGAAGCTGATTACAGACACACGAAAAGAAGAAGAGAAAAATCTTGATCTAGAGGAGAATCCGATACAGACAGAACAAGAATAGGAGAGAGAAAATGAAGAAGACGACATACACGAGAACTGTTAGTCCTTTGACTCTTTTAAGTTAATGTGCGAGAAAGTAATCTACGATTTGTGCAGAACAGGCGGTGTATTAAGTCCTGGGTTTCTAATTGGGTTTGTGCAGTTTTTGTGTAAATCAAAGCTTCTAGTGAATATCCTTCTGGAAACAGAGGAGGGTGACGTAAGAGTTTTATCTTTGAATACCATAAAACTCTATTTTTTAATTACTTTCTGTATCTTCCAATCACTTATTTAACGCTTCAAATCTGAACAAGTATTTCCGCACTTCATTCCGTTCAAGAACTTGTGAAGATTTGTGAAGAATAGAAATAGATCTTAATGTCTAACAGGATTAAAATCGAATTTAAAGTTGAAAGTTGTTAACTATATTCAGAATCCTCTATCTATAGGTAACACCAATCCTAGTTAGAGCATAATTTTGTAAATTAGATATATATATATATAAAAAGTGGTTAATATAAATTTTTTTAGGCATAGAACTTTTCACTAAAAATCACAAATTATAGCGTTTTATTTTGCTCACGCATATTTCTAGCAATATCTAAAATTAAAAAAAATCAACTTTTTAAGTCCACACAAATTTTGACATAATTTGATTTTAAACATAAATTAAGAAAAGGAATATATTTAAGGGTGAGAAAAATTACTGATATTATAGGTATATAAAAAAATACAGTACCGCACTATATTGAAAAAATCGATTTTTAAGGTATACCAAAATAAAGTAAGGTATTCGATTTTCAAAATTTATCTTTTTATTGAAATTATTTTTACAGTACAGGTATTCGATTTTCAAAATTTTAGTATATTGAGATACCAAAATATTATTTATAAATATATATATATATATATAATACTTATAAGGAAATAAATAGATTTAATATTAATTTGATTATAAAAATATAATTTTTACAAATTAAATAAAAATATAATTATACTATAATATTATTCATTGTATTGTATGTCATCTCTAGATGATAAAATTGAAAAAATATACAACCAAAGTTTCAATCTTTTGGAGCGATAGAAAGGAGTGAAAATAAATACTCAATCCTTTCAATTATTGTCAATGATATATTTGCAACCTCAATGGTTGCAAGTAAAATAATAATTTATCTTTTTAGGAGAAATTTGAGTCATAAAATGATAAAAAAAAAGCATTGATGTGTACAAATACTTGGTTAAAAAGATATGAATTCATCTTAAGTGAAGTACCTACATGTGATGAACTTGAATGGTTGAATGAAAATGAAAAAATTAAAAAGAATAAGAGATTTTTTATTAATTAAGTCTAAATGAACAAATATTTATTATTATTATTATCTTACATGAATATTATTAATTTATAAAAAAAAATACATATACAAATGCGATTGAAGACCGTTTTGAATCTCTCTCGTATCAACTTTAGTCTAACTTAAGAACTACTTATGTTTATTCTTGATAAATTCAATTTTTTAAAAAATTGATTTTGAAAATTTGTTAGTTTTTAAAAATATTGAATTTTAATAATAATTTTTATTTAATGATAAATAATTTTTATTTATAATTTTATATAACGTTTATATAGTAACTATATTAAATTCATATTTTTGTTCAAGTTATTATATTTTTTAGGTATGAAAGGTATAATACTGATATTATATCGAAATTAAGGTATACCAAAATCAATGATATTGAAATCAAGGTAAAATAAAGGTATGAGTTTTTCTATACTGAAACATTCGGTAAGGTATAAGGTATGGATAAAAATTTAAGGTATATCATACTGACCCACTCCTAAATATATTATATCTAACTATTTGATTATTACAAAGGAAAAATTCTAATACTTAGTTTGTATACAAGTGCACTATATTCAGTTGTCTTAAAAAGTTTTTTTTACTCATGAATTATAATTTGACATAAACTTTTACTTTATAATTATGATGTGCGAGTATTTGATATTTTGTATTTTAACTTTTTTTAAGTGGTAAGAGAAGAAAAGTATGGTGAGATTCTACAATGTTTTTAATTGAAATTTGTTGGATAGTATGAATGTGTTGATGATTGTTTAATTTTCTATATTCCCATAATTGCTCCATTCAGCCATTTTAAAACGTTCAAATTCGAAAAAAGGTTCGATTTGATTGGATCGTGTTCTTGGATCCTTGTTTGTGGATAAATGCTCCAGAACAATCCACATATTAAAAATAAATGAAATGGAGTTTTTGTAGCCTTAAAAATGAGATCTTAAATGTTTTTAAAAAAATCATGATTTGATGTGAAGAACACCTTCAGATTTCTTTAATTTTTTTATGTTATAGATGCTCATTTTATGTTTGACTCATGCTCAAATAATGTTAGACTAGGTTTGCATTCAATTAGATTTTAGGTTAGGTGAAATTTTAGTTAGTGTATGTTCTTGGTGTTCTTTGTGGGTTTGTAACCCTTGAAAAAATCCCTTGTGTTGGTTTTTGTGAAAAGCCCGAGTTTCCAGAATTTTAACCTCAGTTTGCGTATCAAGAATTTTCTTTTTAAAATAAAACATTATTTTTAAAATATTTTATGGATTCCTAATCGCTTTAAAAATTAATTAAAAATAATTAATTTCAGGATTAAATTTTAAATAATTTAGGGATTTACGGTAATCAAATCAAAAAATTTTTTAGGAATCCTTTAGTTTTAAATTAGTTAAATAGAGAAGAGAATCCTTGGTTTGATCGACGGACGGAGTGAGAAATACGATATCTAGGCAAGTCGACTATAACGAATTAAAAACCTCAATTCCTTGCTTCTTGCTTTCAAGCCCAAGCCTACGCTTTATTAATTTAAAATTTATTTTTACACAGAGTCGCTAACTGATTTTTGAAAATCAATAAAAGTTGACATACGTATACAAACGTATTGACTAGAGTTTTCTTTTAGTTCGTAGTTTGGTAATACTCGAAAAAGCCTTCGCACTTCATCCTTCGTACCCGTTTTAAAAATGGTTTTACTTATAAAGTTGGCTTTTGAAAAGCAGTTGCATAAGGTTTGAGTTTTAATAAATTATTCTTCTGGTCCTAGTCATGCTTCTAGGTTTTAGCATTATTTAAAATATTGAAATAACAATATTTAAAAAACTGATATGTATTGTTGATAATAACTAGGGAGGAATATACTTGAAGAATATCAGTCATTTTAAGGGTATTAGAGTTTATAAATAAACACCAAACTGGCCTTAGTCAAAATAATTTTTTTTTAAATATCCCAAAAATATTTTGAAATAATTTCTTAATTTTTGGGAATTTTTAAAATTTTGTTCAGGATCTAATTTTTTTTTAAAAAAAATTGGGTTTTGAAAAGTCGAATCAAACAAAGTCTGCCCTAAGCCATGGGTTCAATTTATGGGTCAAGGTTAGAGACCCTCGGTTTAGGTGCTAACGACTCTCGGTCCTAAACTTAGATTATCGGTCTAGGTGTATAAACCCATCAGTCCTGGTTTAGCCTGGGGCAAAATTCCTCGGTCGAGCTGTATAAACCTCACGGTCTTAGGTTGGCTCTAGGCTAAGTCCCTCGGTCCCGGGTTTAGGAATTCTCGGTCTTGGATTGAGATTTCTCAGTCCTAGGTTTGGACCTCTCGGTCCTATGTTCTAGAATCCTTTGTCCTATGTTTTAGAATTCTCGGTCCTAGGTTGGACCTCTCGCTCTTAGGTTGGACCTCTCGGTCCTTGCTCAAGAATATCGGTCAGACTTCTCGGTCCTGTTGAAATTCTTGGTCTTAGGTTTGAATTTCTCGGTCTTATGTTTCGGTTAAGACCGAGGATCCTTTGTTAGATCTCTCGGTCCTCAAGAACACCTAGGTTCAACTTTTTTTAATTCATTTTTTAGCTTGGATTATTTGATCCAAGGGTTATGTAGTTTCACATTGCTCTCAGGAACACATTAATCATTATCTCAAGGTATCAATGAACCTGGATGATGATCAAATCGTTCACACAATTTTGTGATAAAAAATTGGAATTTTCTATTTAAAGGTTATTTTGAGGAGAAATGATCTATCCAATAACTCCCTTATATCTCATATATTTGATTGTTACCAAAACATGAACACTGATTGTTCTTTTGTCTAAATAAAAAACTAAAAAATTCATTTATTTTGATAAAACAAGATCGAAATGGATCAAACATGATCAAAACAGTTTCCCAACATAATTATAATAATGTTAGGATGCTTTATGGGCTGTGATTCAACATAATTAGCCCAAGAATAGTAAACCCGATTTTTGGATTTTAAAAAATTCAAATTTGTGTTTTGTTCTTAAGATCGATTGATCGGTTCTATCATATCCATATAGTTTCTAAATGATCTTAGGATCGATATTCAACAATAAAATACATAAACAACAAGAATACAAGCTTATGTTATTTGAAATATAGAAATTTCAAATTCAAATTATAAATATGAATTGACGGTGATTGGATCTTTACCAACCTTAAGGAAGCTATTGAGATGCTTAGATCCAAGCTTTAAGGCCTTATCCAAAGTTTTCAAAAAAATCTGAAAGCTTGAAGATTAATGGCGGATTTCTGAAAATCGAATATTTGAAGGTAGAGAGTGGATCTCTTGTCTTCGTAATGACTCATGAGATGTATTTATACTACCCCTGAGTCAATGGAGGCCTCAAGTGTATTGAATCAGTCAAAAGAATTAATGGTGTTTTGGATGTTCTTTTGGATACTTAAAGATATAGAGATGAATCAACCCTATTGAAGTTGGAGAAATGATAACATGTAGGGTGATCATTTAAGCCTTTAAATAACCCAAAATTATTAACTATCGACTGAGGTCCAAGTTGGAAAAATCGAAGACGAATTTTCATCCTTATCTTTGCGGCTTCGTAATGAGGAAGACAGTCGGAAGCCAAAACGGTGTCGTTTGGGTTTTTTTAATTTGTGGAGCGTTCCGTCAATCGTCCGTCAGAATGTGGGTGTTACGTTGCATTTGGATGGACAACGCTAACATCTGCGTTAGAGGATCCGGTACAACTCGGGCGTGCGTTTCTTCGACTACAACAGGCTATGCGGGCGCATCTAGGTCATTGGATGAGATTCTAACGCTCATCTGATGGCCCAATTTTTGGCTGTAAACTTCTTTCGATTTCGGTTACACCCGATCACGATTTTATTTTATTTTTATTAAATCCTTAAGGGTTTGTTTGAAATTGATTTTTCTTTTACCCTTTTGACTTTAATTTTGATATTTGTAAATACACAAAATATTAAATAAATATGGAAAATATTTTACCAATTTATTTAATTTTTTATATTTTTAGGTTTTTAATAAATAATTGTTTTAGATTAAATGGATACAACTCATTCTAAATTATTTATTTTTGTCCATTTCATTTTTCTAAAATTATTTTAAGATAAAATGGGAACAGCATTTATTCCAAATAATTTTATTCTTTTGTTTTGTCCATAACCTTTAATTAATTTGATTAATTACCATAATAATTAATCCTAATTAATTTTTTAATTTGGCTTGTGTCCATGGGTTAATTATTTTGATTTTATTTATTTTAAAATAAATCAAAATAATTATTTGAATATTATAAATTGGTATGTAATTTTTTAGTGCGCACAGAGTGTCCCTCTCGAATCAAGTTTGAATTCAACAAACTACTTTTGAAAATGTTGATTCGATTATGACATATAATGCTAGTTTATCTAGTCCAATTTTTAATGAGAGGGTTTAGAAAGATGGAACATGTATCGTGCTGACTATTGGAGTGACATGGTGATGTTGTGTATAGCAGTTGGTTAAGGTGCTTACAAGCGTTGTTGTGGGGATCTTTCTTTGTTTCTTATCCTACCAATGATAATTTTGGGGAACCCTATTTTACAGAACTTAACAAAGTACTCGTAAAATCCATGAGGTATGGATAATATTAGGTATTGAAATATCAATTCTTGTCTAGTATGAATATCAATAGATTATTCATATTTTAGTCATGTATAAATGGTTAAAGGTTATTTTTATAAGATATGCTGGGAACATGAAAGTTGTAGTAACGTTTCATGTGGGTTACTAACAAGTAACATCTATAAGGTGATCATTTGATTATCAACATATGAGCTTATGTGAGGAAGTCAACAAACTTTCCTATGGGTTTTACTAACGTGTGATAATGTATATATGATCATGGTATCATCAATAGATGTTGTGGGAGTTAATAAATTTTCCGCACAGATTACCCATATGTGAGATTGAGAACGATCATGTATAAATGATCGTGGTTCTATGAACAAATAGGCTTTCGTGTCATTGTGAATTGGGTATAGAACATTTATCGAAGAACGGGACTTTATTAGAGAACGTGACTTTATTAGAGAATGAGACTTTATGATAGTACCTACTACGAGATAGGATTTCAATAGGATCGTATACAAATGATCGTTGTGCTTGTTGACAAACAAGGCTTGAATACATATCGAGTGATAGGGTTTGGAATACCTATTCGGACGATAGGGTTTATATACTTATTCAGACGATGGGGTTTGGATACTTACTCGGACGATAGGGTTTGGATACCTATTCGGACAATAGAGTTTGGATACATATTTGGATGATAGGGTTTGGATACATATTCAAACGATAGAGTTTGGATACCTATTCAGATGACAATGTTTGGATACCTATTCGGATGATAGGGTTTGGATACCTATTTGGACAATAGGGTTTGGATACCTATTTAGAAGATATGATTTTTTTTCGAGAGATAGAGTTTGCTTTTGAGATATCTGAGCTTAGTGATGTTGAAAGAGGTGGTACCTATCAAGAGATAGGGTTTTGGCAGAATCGTATACAAGCGGTGTCTCGACCTATTGACAAATAGGTTTTTAGACGGAATCGTGTACAAATGATTAGCGCACCTATCAAAAGATAGGGTTTCTAGCAGAACCCTATACAAATGATATTTTGACCTATCAACAAATAGGGTTTTCAATCGAAATCATGTATGAACAATTAGCGCACTATCAATAGATAAGATTTCTATTGGACTCATATACAACTGATGTCTCAACCTATTGATAGATAGGGTTTACAGGCGGAATCGTTTACAAACGATTAATGCACCTATCAATAGATAAGGTTTAGTCACGGAGTCGTGTACAAACGACATCTTGACCTATTAACTAGGATTTTAATTGGATCATGTACGTATAATCTTAGGTGCTTGTCGACTAACAATATTGTTAATGGATCACCTTACAAATGATCTCCATGCTTGTATAACAAACAAGGCTTTCAATGGAATCGTGTATAAACGTTTTCTCGTACTTATAAACAAATGGTGTTTTGATACCTAATTACAGTTATGGTTTTTAGTAGAATCGTACAAAAACGATCTATCATACCTATCAATAGATAGGGTTTAGACACCTAACTAAAATTAGGGTTTCTAGAGGAATCGTATAAAAACGATCTACCACACCTATCAACAGATATGGTTTGAGATACCTAAAAACAATTAAGGGTTTTAGAGGAATTGTATAAAAACGATATATTGTACATATCAATAGATAGGGTTTAGATACCTAACTACAATTAAGGTTTAAACATGATTGTGTTTGAACAAACTCATATACTTATCAACAGATAAAATTTGAATACCTAACTACAATTAGGGTTTTAACGGATTGTATACGAACAATCTCACATACCTATCGATAAAAGGGTTTTTTTTGGAAAAACGACATATTGTAATTTTATTAAAAAATCTCAAAAAAGGAAAAAATGGACAAGGTTTTGTCCATCTTTCTAACAACCGAGAAATATAGAATTAAAGTTCAAAAGAAAGACAAACAATCCAAAGAATCAAAACAACAAGTCTTATGTCTTTTACACTTGAATAACAAGCACAAACAATAAAAGTCTTATCCCGCCTTGAAATTTTTCAAAAAAGTGACTTCCTCGCATGTCCCCATCTAACAATGTTTCCCTTTAGACTGTGTCTAAAGGAGTTAGACTACCTCGTCTAACTAAGCTTCCCTTTAGACCGTATCTAAAATAGTTAGACATCCTCTTCTAACTACGTAAGACATCTAAGACAGCTTACATCAGATCGCGTCTGAAGTAGCAAAGTCTTTTAGATTTGTGCCTATACAAAACAAATAGACAGCTTAGCTTGATCATAACTAAGTTTTATATAAATCATCAAAATAATGTCAACATTTAATAAACTTATTTCCTTATTTTATTTTAGTCCATTTAATTTGACTAAACAATTTCCCCCTTTTTGATGATGTTAAAACTTAGTTGAAAGATCAGGAAAAAGAATGTATCCATAAACAACTGAAGTTTATATATATTAGCAAAAATCCGAAAAGAGTCGATTTAAACATCTAGCAAAGATTTCCAATAAATAGCAAAAAGAAATTGGATCTTTTCTATCCACCTCTACCCTTGATTCCCCCTGGACATCAGACCACTTATTTCCCCTTTTTTGACATCATCTGGAAGGACGGAGTTCTAATATTCTCTTTAAGCTCTTTGAAGCGCCTGATTTTTTCTTTGAAGCTTTAGTCTTCCTACCCAAGAGCATAATCAATGACTCTTTGATAGTCCAAGACTCTAGAAGACTTAATGAGGACCCCATGTCCAATATTTGAATGGAGAAAGGAGAGCAGCATGCTGAGAGGAGCAGCATACCCAGGTGGCTTCCTTGGATAATATATCATCTCCACCAAATTTTTGAAAAGGATTTTCAACCAATTGATTGTTGTTCCCCGTGTAATAGTAATCATTATCTCAAATACCTTTTTCGAGTAGGCATTAGAGAAACCCTTCGCCAAGAGGGACTTGGAGATGATATCGTTGAGGAGGGAGAACTCAACTTTTAGAGAAGACTTTAGTTCGTGAGCCTCGACAGAAAAGAGATGCCCATCGAAAGATGAATCTAAGAAGACAAGTTTCATCTCAGATAAAACCTCATCAGAAGAGTTGAGGAACTCAAATAACCCCTCCGATGGGAGTCTGGAGAATAGAGAGAAAGTTTCCTCATTGAAGAAAACATGTTCTTCAAAAAATATTTGCCACAATAAGCTTATTGTCGATTATCCTTGCAAACCTAAAGAATTCACGAACCTCCGGTTCATGAATGATGACAGGTGTCCCAAGGAATTTCTTCAAGCCCAAAGCTTTAAAGGTTTCAAACATCGTGACTATTTCTGGAATCACCAAGGAAGACACAGAATCAGAGTTCACTTGAAGAGTAGATGGTGCAAAAGAACCCATTTCTTGGCTTAGGAACAAGTAGTAGGAATGCTAAAGGATTTAGACACCGAATAGTCATAAGGGTTTTTCTTAGTGAGAAAAATCAAGTATTCAGAATCACAAAAAAGATAGTACGTCAGTTTGGATGAGTGAGTTACTCTTTATAGAGTATGATTAACATATGACTAAGAAAATCATCAATAAAAATAAACCGTCGTTTAATGTAGAAACGTGTTCCCAATAAAATCATAATTAAAAGATGTCAATTAAAAACCATAATAAAATCTATCATAATTTTAGAAGGTGAAAAGACACAAGACTTCAGATATATTAGTCATATCTTGAACATTGAAAGAAACATGTCTTCAAGTTAATTGAGATATGATTTTTCAATTTCTGGGCGGGAAGCTACATGGACAGCCTATGAGACCATGGACAGTTGTCCTACTTGGTTGATGATAAAGTGTCTAAAAGCACACGTAGTTAGACGTCTAGCATGCCATCCGCATACTTTGTGTCTAAGTTTAGTAGATGTCTAGTTCATACGACGTCTATCTACGCGGGTCTACAGATGTCTAACATGCGTCTGTTCAGACGTCGTCTAGCTACGCTCGTCTACAGGCGCTTTAGAGGTCTATCTAACAAATAGATGTCTAACCAGACTTAATTTGCAGGTTGCTTAAGCAAATATTCGTCTAAGTACATAGCTCCTTTAGACGACTAATCTAATCAGACCAATTAGGACCTTCGTCTACACATGTCTGTCCAGTCACTTAATCAACAAATTCCCCCTCAATTTATGCATGATTAGTTATAACAATTCAATTGAGATCTACAAGCCCTAAAATATTTCTAAAGTGAGAAAACTTAGTCTCGGGGAGTGGCTTCGTAAACACGCCTGCCACTGGCTGATCTGTTGGGACATATGCTTATGGCTGACATGCTCTCGGATGAAATGGTGTCTGATTTTGATATGTTTTGTTCAAGAGTGCAACACCGGGTTTATGTTATCGCAATAGCACTGGTGTTGTCGCAAAAAATCGGTGACTCTTTTGCCTCAATTCCGTAGTCCATCATCTGTTGTTTAACCCACAAGAGTTGAGAGCAACAACTACCTACAACAAGATACTCAGCTTCAGCTGTAGACGTGGAGATAGACGTCTACTTCTTGTTGAACCAAGATATCAGACGATCACCAAGGAACTGGCAAGTTCCACTAGTGCTTTTCCGATCAATCTTGCACCCTACATAATCTGCATCTAAATATCTAGTTAGATTAAAACTGGAATCCTTCGGATACCACAGTCCCACATTTTGAGTCCCTTTTAAATACTTCAAAATTCGTTTAGCAGCAACATAATGAGATTGTTTAGGATTAGCCTGAAATCTTCCGCAGACGCCGACATCAAACATGATGTATGGCCGGCTGGCAGTAAGATAGAGTACAGAACCGATGATTCCTCTATATGCAGTGATATTGATACTTTGGCAATCTTCATCCTTGTCGAGCTTGCTGGAGGAGCTCAACGGAGTAACTACAGCCGAGCAGTTTTCCATTCCAAACTTCTTTAACAGCTCCTTGGTGTATTTGGCCTGGTTGATGAATGTACCTTCTTCAAGTTGACAAACTTGAAGACCGAGGAAGAAAGTTAATTACCTCATCATACTCATCTCAAAATTGTCCTACATAAACTTGAAAAAAAATTCACATAGTTTGGGGTTAGTTGACCCAAATATGATATCATCCACGTAGACTTGAATGAGCAGAATATGAGAGTCTTTAACACATTTAAATAAAGTTTTGTCTATGGTGCCAATAACAAAATCATGATCAAATAAGAACTTAGTTAAAGTGTCATACCAAGCTCTAGGAGTTTGTTTAAGACCATATACGGCTTTGTCAAGTTTAAAAACATAATTTGGCAAAGAATTATCTAGAAATCCAGGTCGTTGTTCAACATATACATCCTCATTTAAGGTTCCATTTAAAAATTCACTTTTCACATCCATTTGAAAAACTTTAAAAATTTTAAAAGATGCCTAAGTCAGGAAGATTCTTATTGCTTCAAGTCTAGCCACAGGTGCGAATGACTCCTCAAATTCAACTCCTTCCTCCTATCTATATCTTTGAGCAACTAATCGGGCTTTTTTTCTCACAACTAAGCCATCTTCACTAAGCTTGTTTAAAAAAAACCATCTTGTTCCAATGACCGATTGATTAGTCGGCCTTGGATTTAGATGTGACACTTTATTTCTCTCAAATTGATTCAACTCCTCTTGTATTGAATTAATCCAGTCTAGATCAAGCAATGCTTCATTAATCTTCTTTGGCTCAATTTGAGAAATAAAGGCGGAGTTTACCATTTTATCCAATAATTGGTGTCTAGTCCTAAGAGGAGCATTAGGATTACCAATTATCAATTTAGGTGGATGATTTCTGTTCCATCTGAAGTTTGATCCTAAAGGATTATACGTCTAATTAGATGACCCCGCGTCATCTGAACTGTCAACAATTTGTTGACTTGAAGTCTGGACGTCTGGTTGACTCTCAACTGGATCAGCCATTTGATCAGACGAGTGAATCATATTGACCATAACTTCATCATCACTATAAGATTCAAGACTTGTCGCTTTGAATTCTTGTTGTTGTCACCAAACATGATCTTAGGCCTTGAACAATTTGTAACTTCCGTTAGAAGTCTTCTATCTCCAGTCATGTGTCTGGAACATCCACTATCCAAATACCATATTGATTCTTCCAAGAAACTTATCTGTTGTACCGACACAATTGCATATTTACAACTTTTTGGTACCCACATTCACTTGAGTTCTCGGTCATTCAGTCCCTTAGGAATCCATATTTGAGTTATCCGGATAGATTTCTCATGTTGTGTTGTGATTAATGCATATGACTTAGGCTTAGCATACTTATTTCTACTAGAAGCTGATCCTTTAACCTTAGAGGATGGTTTTTGGTTAAAACTCTTTGACTTACTGTCAGGTTTTGTTTTGCCAATCTCGCTGGCTGCTTCCTTCCTAGGTTTCAGCCATCTTACAGTTGGCTTGACATAAATAATCTCATTCTTTAAGGTTAAGTCCTCACAACTTGGATTAGTCCCTTTATCAGTGAAACTATCCCTGACAAAACTTATAGTCTTAAGCTTGTCTTACATTGGGTTTAACTTCTTATATGACTGGCTTGGGATAACATTGTCAAATCATAAATTGGATTTACATCCGGTAGGCCTCAGCGTACTTATCTGTTGTCTGACTGCGTCTCCAGACATTGTCCAATTACTGACCACATATGTCAACCATTTGTTTTCAGAAAACAGTGTTTGAACATTTTCCTTGAGCTTCTCATTCTTAGATGAAAGCTCGATCATTTTATTTTCAGAAACCTTTTGTTAAAAAATTTGAGATGAAAGAGAGTTATCAGTTTCATATTTCAATCATATTTTATTACAAGAGTCTGACAAATTCTTGTACTCAATGACCATGTCATTAAGTATAGCAGTTAAGTCATCTCTTGTAAATTCTTCAGAAGAGAAGTCAAATATCTCAGATTCTTTTTCTTCTTCTTCCATGAGTCATGTGACCTCTTCATCATCATTATCTTTGGATGATAAATCATCTAAGTCACTTTGGTCCCTCTAGGCTTTGCTATCAGTTGTCATTAGAGCCTTCAACTCTTTCTTGATGTCCTTCTTCTTCTCATCTCGTTTTGACTTCTTGCACTCCGATTTGAAGTATCCTAGTTTATCATAGTTAAAACACTTTAAGTTAACCTTGTAGTTATTCTTATCATCATAGTTATTATTTGAATAGCTTGACTTAGAATTTCTCTTTTTCATGAATTTGCCGAATTTCTTCACGAAGAGAGTCATGGCGTTGCAGCTGATTTGCTTTGCAGTAGTCTTCACATTAGTGGCAGCAGGTGGCTCATCATTAGTCACTAACGCCTTGGGTACAATAACTAATGTGGAAATCTCCTCTTCATTCCTAGAGTTTATCTCAAACTCATACGCCTTCAGATCGGCCAGCACGTCAAAGAGCTCCATCTTTTTGAGATCTTTAGACTCCCTCATCGCCATCGTCTTGATATCTCACTCCTTAGGCAAAACACGCATGTCATTGATTGCAACATCTTTGTTGTTGTAAGTCTTTCCTAAGGAGGAAAGAGTGGTGATAATCTTGTTGAATCTCCCATCAAATTCAGTCATCGTCTCTCTAGGATGCATCTTAATATTATCAAACTTTTGTGTGTCAACCATGAGCTTGTTCTCTTTAGTTTGATCGCTGCCTTCACAGAGTTGAGTCAACCTCTCCCATATCTCTCTAGTAGAGTTGCATGATATGATGTAGTTGAACATGTTATCATCCAAAGTTTTGTACAGAATATCTTTGGCCAAGTTGTCGAGGTTATTCTTCCTCTTGTCTTCACTAGTCCACTCAGATTTGTCCTTCTCAATCTTTATCGGACCTTCGATGATGACAAATGTCATCTTTGGCAGCTAAATGAGCGAGGACTCTCGCCTTCCACACGACAGAGTTTTCTTTTGAGAACATGAGAACCTTGGTGGTGTAAGCCATATACATGATTCAGATGATGTTGGTGCTTGAGAAAAGAAAACTAGGCTATGATACTTTATGTTAGGATCGAAAATGACAATAGAGATTGGGGTCTGACTATTGTGAAGAGCTTACGATAAATGATTCAATAATAATCCTATGAGGGATTAGTATCTGTTTCTATTCTTCGCAAATCTTCCAAACTCTTGAAATGGATTCAAGTGCGGAACTATTTGTTGGATTTGAAGCTTTAGACAACTAAATGCAATTTATAGAAAGTAAAGAACACAGGGAGTTTTATAGATGTTCAGAGATAAAACTCCTACGTCACCCCTTCTTCCACAACCAGAAGGATATCCACTAAAGACTTTGAATCAAATACAATTCACTGAGCTAGCTAACTCTCTGTTGAACCGAACAGACTCTACTCAACTTACAATACTGAGGTTTCTCACAGAAAAGACAATATAAAATTACAATATGATCACAGTTAGACAAACAATGAGAGATTTTCGTGTATGCTAAGCAATTGTTCGTTTTGTTCAATAGTATTAATTTGGATCAGTTGTTCGACCGTTGTCCTTGAGATTTTATTTATGGTTGAAGTACACCAACGGTCGAATATTCTTTGTGGACATGTGGCATGTGTCCGTTGGACGTCCTCCTATAATACGAGAGTACAACAGACTCTAAGTATTTGGATCGTGGCCGTACCGCACAAGTAGTGCTCCGAATATCCTCTGATCTTTTCTTGTACTAGGAATATTTATTTGAAAGATAACATCGTATGTGGCATTCATTCATTTGATTAAATTAGATGTCTTATCAGACTGCTGAAGACATGAGCAATAGACAGTAGAGAGATCGTGGTTAGACGGATGTTATCTTCAGAAGGATGTTAAAGCAAGGAATCAGACGTTTTCCTTTACACCGCGTCTAAAGGAGTTAGACGTACTCGTCTAACTACGCATCCCTTTAAACAACGTCTAAAGGAGTTAGACATCCTCGTCTAACTACGCTTCCCTTTTGAACGCGTCTAAAGGAGTTAGACGTCCTCGTCTAACTACGTTTCCCTTTAGAAAGCATCTAAAGGAGTTAGACATCCTCGTCTAACTACACTTCCCTTTAGACCGCGTCTAAAGGAGTTAGACGTCCTTATCTAACTACGCTTCCATTTAGACCGCGTCTAAAGGAGTTAGACGTCCTCGTCTAAATACGTTTCCCTTTAGACAGCGTGAAAAGGAGTTAGACGTCCTCGTCTAACTACATTTCCATTTAGATCGCATCTAAAAGAGTTAGACGTCCTCGTCTAACTACGCTTCCCTTTAGACAGTGTCTAAAAGAGTTAGACGTCCTCGTCTAACTACGTTTCCCTTTAGACCACGTCTAAAGGAGTTAGACGTCCTCGTCTAATTATGTAAGATGTCTAAGACAGTCTACTTCAGATCGCGTCTGTAGTAGCAAAGTCTTTTAGATTTGTGCTTGACTAAAACAAATATACAACTTAGCTTGATCATAACTAAGTTTAACATAAATCATCAAAATAATATCAGCATTGAATACAATTATTTTCTTAGTTTATTTTGTCAATTTAATTTGACTAAACACACTTGAGTGGTCTTTGTTTCCCTTTCTCATATAATATGTTGCCTCTAGGATTCTTGAGGAGGGTTTACCATTTGTATGTACTAGGGAGAAGTGAGTTAGTAGGATCGACATTGTTATCATGGATGATCCTAGAGTTAATGGAATTTTTGCATTTCTTATTTCCATCTTTGTCCATGTTTGGAAGTCGATGTATGTCTTTACGAGGATAGTGTTGGATGTTACTTTAGAGTAATTGTATTCCTAATGCAAGAGCTTCCTTAAGGACATTGATTCTACAAATGGATTTAAATGTAGAACATGCTTGTTGTCCGTCATGAGTATAACTTCAAAATCCTCTATGGTTTGGCACATAGACCTTTCACCTTTGAAGTAATCCCGCTTTATAGGGTTCCACCTTCGTTGCATTTCTAACATGAAGGTGGAGTTTACCTCAAATTTTATGAACCTCATGATGTGAATGAGGACATTGGATCGATAGTTCCATTCATTTACATGAAAATTATCAATCTAAGGAACCAACTCAATATTCGTCAACATGGACATTTTATGTGATTAAAAATGAAAAACATTTACAGACATGCGTTTGTTTTAAAAAGAATTAACATGTTTGAGATGCTCACTTAGTGTATACATGCATTCACATAATACATATATAGTAGTCACGTAAAGGGTTGTAGTAACGAGGTTTTTGTTGTTTAGGCACGATAAACAACCGGTTTGGTGATAGTAACCAAGTTTTTTATTCTAAGAGGAATCATAAGAGAGTTTCATTCACTGATAGTGGAGGGGTTGAAACCACCCGCATAAAATAGTGAATATCTACTCAATTGGTCATTTTCCCCCATCTCCACAATGCATGCATTCTATCAAACAACTCATCGCCAAAGGGTGGGGTCGATCCCGTACATTCTAGTTTTTCCTCTCGCAATATCACTCGGTTTGTAATAAATTGTCATTCCTCATTGACAATATTTGCACATAAGTGTAGAAGTACCGATTTTAGTCGTGTACTTCTTAGTAAGTAAGAAGAGGGTGATGTACCTCTTACACATAAAGACTTTAAAATATGGTTCAAATTATGCGTCTTTTAGGTGTTGTACATTTCAAGACAAGCCTATTAAGTGGAAAATATGATACAAATATTTTAAAAGCCAAGTTTATGTTTTCTAGTTAAACAATTAATCCTCATTAGAGTCGTCAAAAGGCTATAACCCCTGGAAAAACCCTTTTAGTTTCCATAAAAAGCTAGAGGTTCGAGAATTTCAACCTTGACATGCGTGTTAGGAATTTTATTTTTAAAATAAAAACATTATGTTTAAAAGAATTCATTGATTCCTGATAGCTTTTGAAAATAATTAAAAAGTAATTAATTTTGGGGTTCAGTTTTAAATAATTTAAGAATTTACGGTAATCAAATCACAATTTGATTTCTTTAGAAATCCTTTATTTTAAATTAATTAAACATAATTTAAAAGTTTATTTATTTTGACACAAAGTCGCCAATTGATTTTTGAAAAATCAATAAAAGTTGGCATATGTATTGACTAGAGTTGTCTTTTAGTTCGTAGTTTAGTGATACTCGGGAAAGGGCTTTCGCGCTTCATCCTCCATACTCATTTTAAAAAGGGTCTTTACTTATAAAGTTGGCTTTTGAAAATTGGTTGTATAACGTTTGAGTTTTAAACAATTATTCTTTCGACCTAGTCATACTTATAGATTTTAGAGTTATTTAAATATTGAAACAACAATATTTAAAATGATAGTATTTTTTGATGATGATAAATAGGGAGGATTATACCTAAAGAATATCAGTCATTTTAAGGGTGTTATGGCTTAGAAATAAACACCAAAAGGCTTTAGTCTAAATATTGAAATTCTCATAAACAATTTTTTCTATCAAATTAGAACGGGCTCGGTCAAAAAGAGAATTCAAAATGAGAAATAACAATATTTATCGTCCTCTTCAATACAATATCCTTTCATCATCAGAGGAAGGGGAAGAGGAATAGGAAGAGGAAGAAGGTCTCTCTATGAAGATAGATGACATGCGAAAATCCCATGATGGGATGATTATGTTTGAATGTCGTCTTTTCTATTTATAATCTCTATATTTTTAGAATTTATGGATGCTACTAATCAGTTATTTTAGGGTCTTTTAATTGTCATCTTTAATCATAGTTATGGTTTATCTAGATTTGATTTCTGACCCTCCCAGTTTTGGGTTTTAATGAAATAGTTTTAACCGTTTTCCCAAAAAAAAAGTTTTTTGTGGAAATATTTCAAAAATATTTTGAAATCATTTTTTCTTTTTCGGGATTTTTAGAAAATTATTTGTGGTACGAAAATTACAAAACTTATTTTGGGTTTGAAAAGTGGAACCAAAAAGGCCTTAGGATCGAAGTCAAAAGCCATGGGTCCGATTTTATGGGTCGGGGTCCGGAGACCCTAGGTGTAGGTGCTAAGGACTTTCGGGCCTAAGCTAAGATTACTGGTCTGGGTGTATAAACACATCGGTCCTAGGTTAGCATGGGGCTAAATTCCTCGGTCAAGGTGTATAAACCTCACGGTCCTAGGTTAACTCTAGGATAAGTCTCATGGTCCCGGGTTTAGGAATTATCGGTCTTGGATTGAGAATCCTTGGTCTTAGGTTTAGACCTTTTAGTCCTAGGTTCTAGAATCCTCCGTCCTAGGTTCAGACCTCTCGATCCTTGGTTCTAAAATTCTCGGTCCTAGGTCAGACCTCTCGGTCCTAGATAAAAATCCTCTGTCGGATTTCTCGGTCCTAGCTCAAAAACATTGGTTGGACATCTCGGTCTATATGAAATTCTTGGTCCTATATTCGAATTTCTCATTCCTAGGATTCGGTCCTAACCAAGTATCCTCGGTCGGATCTCTCGATCCTAGGCTAATAAGCCTCGGTCCTCATGAACATCTAAGTTCATTTTTTGTAATTCTTTTTTTTTTCTTGGATTCTTTGATCCAAGAGTTTGGGTAGCTTCACAAAGCTCCTAGGTATCAATCAACCTAGTTGTTGATCAAATCATTCAAAATAGTTTGTGATAAAAAAAATATTTTGAGGGGAAATGAGATATCAAATAGATTTCTTATATCTCATATACCTGATTGGTACCAAAACATAAACACTAGCTGTTCGTTTAGACCAAATCAACAACTCAAAATTTTCATTTATTTTGAAAATTTTGATTTTGATTAAACATTGTTGGGATACTTCAAAATGATTCAAATAGCTACCCAATATTATTACAATAATGTTAGGATAGTTCAAACATGTTCCAAATAGTTGTGATTCAACTGAATTAGCCCAAAAAATAGTAAACACGATTTTTGGATTTTTAAAAAATTGAAATTTTGGTTTTTGTTCTTAATATCGATTGATTGGTTCTTTCTTATCAAGATAGTTTCTAAATGATCCTAGGATAAATATTTATCCATAAAACACCATAAACAGCAAGCTTATAAGCTTAGGCAATTTGAAAAATAAAATTTCAAATTCAAATAGTAAATATGAATTAGAGGAAGATTGGATCTTTAACAAGAATTGGAGAACACTCCTTAGACCTTAGGGATGCTCAGATCCAAGTTTTTAAGGCCTTATCCAAAATTTTCAAAAAATCTGAAAGCTTATAGCTTTAATGGCGGAATTCTGAAAATTAAAGATTGGAATGTGGAGAGTGGATTTCTTTCCTTCAGAATGACTCAAATGATGTATTTAAACTATCCTTGAGTCGGTGGAGGCCTCAAGTGGATTGAATCAACCAAAAGCCATTAATGGTATTTTGGTTGTTCTTCTGGCCACTTGAAGATATAGGGATGAATCATCCCTATGAAAGTAGGAGAAATGATCATTGTGGGAGGTGATCATTTCAGCCTTTAAATCAGCTAAAATGGTTCACTATCGGCAGAGTTCTAGGTTGGACAAATCGAAGACGGGTCTTCATCCTTATCTTCACGGTTTCGCTATGGGGAAGATAATCAGAGGCCAAAACGACATTGTTTTGGGTTTGTTTTGGCGTTTGGGGGGAGTTCTGTTAGCGGTTCGTCAGAACATGGGCATTCCGTTGCATTTGGATGGACGGCGCTAACTTTCGCTTTAGTGGATCTGGTGCATCTTGGGCGCACGCTTCCTCGTCTACAATGGGCTACGCGAGAGCATTTAGGTCAATGGATGAGATTACAACGCTCATCGGATGACCTAGTCTTCGGTAGTAGCTTCTTCTCCCGGTTTTGGTTACACCTGATCACGATTTAATTTTTCTATTAAATCCTTAAGAGTTTGTTTGAAATTAATTTTTCTTTCACCCTTTTGAATTTAATTTTGATTTTTTTTAAATACATAAAATATTAAAATACATATGGAAAATAATTTAACAATTTTTTTTTTATTTTTTGGGTTAAATAAATAATTATTTTAAATGAAATGGATTCAACAATTCATTCTAAATTATTTACTTTTGTCTCTTTAATTTTTCTAAAATTATTTTGAGAAAAATGCGTACAACATTTATTCCGAACAATTTTATTGTTTTGTTTAGGCCTTAACCCTTAATTAATTTGATTAATTATCACAATAATTAATCATAATTAATTATTTTAATTTGGTTTTTAGCCATGGGGTTAATTATTTTGATTTTATTTATTTAAAAATAAATCAAAATAATTATTTTTATATTATAAATTGGAGTGTAGATTTTTAGTGCTTACAGGGTTCTTCACTAGGTGGTTTGATCGTGGCTTGATTTTCAACCGAAAAAAACAACCTGATTGTTTATCGTGGGTTGGATCCGTTGGCATTGTTTCCGACCAAGGATCACCAAGATCAACGACCATGGTATCCCACTAAGAAATCTAGTCAGAGATTGAAAATTTTGGCTAAACAACTAAGAATTCTAGCCAGCGACCACATTTTTAGCATCTGTCCAAGAATTCTTTCCACGCTATCGTGTGTTTAGATTTTAGACCAAGAATTTCTTGGGCGATAAATGTTACGACCGAGTGGCTCCCTCTCCGACTGAGGAAACTAATCTAGAATTATTTTTGACTAAGAACTTGATTGCATTCCTCAGCATCCGACCGAGGATGCTAGCCACACGATCAAGAATTTCTAGTCGTGACTGCATCCTTAAATATAACCATGGATGTCTGTCGCACACACCCATCAACTAATTCGCGCTTAATTTCATCCGTGACCTAAATATGTTTCTTTTAGCCTTGTTTGCTTATTTTATTTATAGTTTATATTTACTTGTTTTCTTGATTTGCATGATTTAATTATTTTATTAAAATTCTAAAAAAATGGTTAAAAATAATATTTTTAACAAAAACTAAGAATATATTTTTAATAAATTCTAAGGGCATGTTTGGATACGTTTTTATTTTTAACCACTATATTTATTTAATAACTCTCATTTCAAAATTCCAAAAATTATGAAATTGGTTTTGTTATATTTATTGAATTATTTGGAACCATGAAAATAGTTTTTATGCATTTTCGGACAACTTCGATATTTTTCTCATTTTCATCCACGCCCTCTATGAATCATATATGCCTTTTGTATAATTGTTATGCCTCACATGATCATTATCGTCCTTCCCCATTCATGAATAGTATTATTTCTATTATCTTCTATTCTTTCATTTATCTACTTATTATTGCTTATTACATTTTCCGCATAAATAAAATCTTTTTATTTATGTACTAGGGAATTAATCTATGTCCACAGTAAATGGTTAACTCTTTATGTGTAATCATATCATACTTAGATTAGATGTAAATACACTTAGCAAGGATAAGATTTTAAAAAATAAAATATGTAAATAATTTCTAAAAATAGGCAAGACATAGTATTAGAAACTGTAAGGATCTAGGTCGCGGATGGGGAACCGAGGTCTGGCCGGTTAGCGCGTTTCACTCAACGGGTGGTGATTAATCCGGTTAGAGATTAACACCGGAGTTTCAATACTACACAAACTGTCACAAACCCTTGAACCGAGTTCAAGTGCGGAAGTAGTTTGTTTCAGGTTGAAGCAGCACACACACAAGATAGGCAGAACCGGATTTGAATAAGATAAGTTTGGAGATTGTTGGGTCGGTTTTGCAGCTTAGTGATTCGGTTTAGGTGATGTTGAATCGGTTGGAGAGGTATTAGTAGGTTAGTGCAGATCGGTTAGAATGTAAAGCTGGCGGAAAGTAAATAACAAGACAGGTTTTTATGGATGTTCGGAGATGAAACTCCTACGTCACCCCTTCCTCTCGAAACCGCGAGAAGGATATTCACTAAGGAATACACAACACAATCCGATCGAGACTTATTTTCTGCTCGATAACACCCGTACAATTTTAAACAAAATTGTAATTACTCTTCAAATAAACGCTTAAGCTCTTTAGAGAGATAGAACACGATTTTTGACTTAGGCTGTAGAAAACTCTTAGAACTTGTAACCGCATTTATTCCTCTTCAACTCCTTCTTTTATAGGTGAAATGTGCCAACGGTCACATTTTATTTCCTTGAATCTGATTGGTTGAGCAGAGGTTCAGTGATTCAGACCTGGTGGTCTAGTCCTCAGACCTGGCGGTCTAGTCTTTAAACCTGGCGGTCTAGTCTTCCAGTATGTAGGTCAAACCGGCTAGGTTTGTCTTTTACTCAATATGGCAACTGTCGGTTGGACAGTTGCCTGTACCTGGAAGATTGCGTTTCTGATTTATCCTGAAGTAGAAAGATCCTGCCGGACGATCTTCTGCGGCCTGCAGATTGTCCTCAGACTTGTATGAATATGGCAATACTAAAGGGAATCATCCTCAACAGATACCCGAAATATCTATTTGTACTGGTCGGTTGTTTATGTTAACTGGATGACTTCCGGTTTTTCCATAGCTTCTGATTGACTGAATGTCTTTATGATTTTGGTCTTCTGATTTGACCGATCTTTTCTTCTTATTCGGTCAGGTTTTTGTTCGGTTGGATTGCTTGACCGGTTGAGTGATTTGACCGGTTTTATCTCTTGACCGGTTCCTGCACAGGGAATTTGTTTTTGTTAAGTTCTATTTAACCGGTCTAATTTTATCTAACAGGGACTGTCAATGTGATGGACATGTGAGACATAACGTCGAAGCCTTTTCTCACATATACTCAAGCACCGAACCCATTTTTAAAAAATATTTGATTCTTTAGTTCTCTTACTCTATATTTACTTTTCATAATTTTGTGTGAAAATTAGGAAGACAAATCTTTTGCTGAAAAAATGTCTTTACTCGAAAAAAGCTAAAAACTGACTTTAATTGAATTACCATTTATTCATAATCTCGATTGCTATTCGACAAGAAAATTAGTTATGAGATCTAATTAATGAGTTCAATTTATTTTACAAGTTTGATTTATTTCAAAGGATAATTCTTGCGATGCGCTTCCAAAAGCCATACGCAATATATTTGTGTTATAATTTCTAGCAACTCTATGGGGACTAGTAGATGCTTAACTTGAAACTATGTCTTGGTCATTCTTTAGAAAACTCTATTTTTACACTAAAGGGGTTAAAAGCCCAAAACTTTATCCAATATGCATGAGCTCTAGGGGATCTTTTACTTTAAAATAATATATGATGTGCGTTGTGAGAGAACACATATACATCTATTGATTACGTGTCAAGATTTGTCAATGTTGAATGACGATCTATCTTTTTTTAGCGATATATCGTGAACTTAGGAAAACAAATCAAGATGTATCATGTGAGCTTCCTTACTTCAAGGAAGGGGGTCATAAGAGGCAGTGAGGGGGAAATTCCAATTAAGAGCACCTCCCTATATTGGAGGCCTTAGGATAACCCTTGTTGGTGGGACAACTCTCTCTTCCCAAAAGTCATAGACACCAAAATCCCATATCATTTTTTACTAGACTCGTTGACTCATCGTCCCCGTGCAACAAAACATTTTTGAACCGTGTTAAAGGAAATTTCCTTGGAATTCAAAATCACCAAATAGGACGTATATAATTCCATCCCAACCTTCGCTTTCAGGAAACCAGGCGGGAACAAGAGAATTTAACTTCTCTAAAATAAGGATTCTATTAGCCACTAAATCAATAATATAAGTAAGTACCTTAACATTAGAGCCGAACTCTTTCTTAAAAATACCAAAAGAACTGGGACCGCGGACATCATAGTCATCAGGATAACAATATTAACCCAAATTTTCAAATTATATTTACAACAATATAAGTAATTTAATAAAATATTCCTCTCCTCGAATTGTAAGCTCATCGGATTCAACAAAAACTGAAACCTTCTCCATGAACTCTACCATCTCCTTGTATCGCTCGACCTACTCAGACATTTTGGCCTTGTAAACATACTTGTCACGTGTCGATGATGTCGTTGCCATAGTCGTTTCCTTGTAGAATCTCAAGTTATTAGAACTTACCAAAAATCTATAAATTTCCATTTCTTTCATAGTCGTCCTATATCCACTGTAATCATTCCCTATTAGAACTTACCAAAAATCAACTACAAAGGAATGAAAAGTATTCCCATATATTATGTTAATTTTATTAATATATGTATTTTAATTATATTGTGATAATATTACTTATATTAATATTTATATATAACTGTATTTTAATATATGTGTTTTAATTATATTGTGATAGTATTATTGATATATTAATATTTATATATAAATATAGGGTTTACATGAAGGTTCAAATATTTGTTTATGCATTTGCATGAATGTGTTAATGATTTTATATGAAAATTACATACATATATAATCCTGCAATCTATTCATCAATATTTTTGTTTTACTTTTATATATATATATATATATATTGTTTTATTTTATTAATATATGTGTTTTAATTATATTATGATACTATTAATTATATTAATATTTATATATAACTGTATAAGTTAAAATTATGTTATTAATATATGTGTTTTAATAATATTGTGATAATATTATTTATATTAATATTTATATATAATGGTATGGTTTACATAAATGTTCAATAATTTTACATGAAAGTATAAATACATTTACATGAATGTGTTAATGGTTTTACATGAAAATTACAGACATAAATATAATCCTGCAATCTATTTATCAATATTTCAGTTTTATATATATATATATATATATATATATATATTATTATATCTGTTTTAATTATATTGTGATAATATTTTTTTTTAGAAATGGTTAAAACCATTTCATTAAAATTTTAAAAGTTAGAGGGTCAAGAATAAAAGTTAGACAAACCCTATATATGATTAAATGATGACAATCAAACGACCCTAAAGAACCTGATTAGTAGCAATCAAACAAATAAATAGAGATTACAAAAAAAGATTATAAATTGTATTATATCTTAATTATCCCAATCAGGATTTTTATTTCCATACAAATTTGTTGTATCAACATGTTGTCTTCCTCTTCTCTTTGTCCTAAAGAACCTGATTAGTAGCAATCAAACATACAAATAGAGATTATAAACAAAGATTATAAATTGTATTATATCTTAACTATCCCAATTAGGATTTTTATTTTTATACAAATCTGTTGTATCAACATGTTGTCTTCCTCTTCTCTTTGTTCTTTCTTTTCCACTTTCCCTTCCTCTTGCAATGAAAGGTGGGTAAACTGAAGATGCTGATGAATAATGCATATTCTTATTTTGATTTCTTTCTTTATATTAATCCGTTCTGATTTGATATAAAGAATTGTTTTTTAGAATTTCTAGGTTCTTCACCTTGTTGTTCTCAACTTGAATTTCTAAATCATAGTCTTTATCAACCTTGGAACAATAGTCTTTCTCTTGATTAACTTGAGTATATTTCTCTCTATTTTTATCAGCAACCTCTTCAACTTGCTTTGATTGTGATTCCTCAACTATCTCTTTAACATGATTATGTTGAGATTTCACCTTCTTATTCGTACTGTTTTCTTCTTGTATATAATTTTTTTTATCTTTTGTTTCATGCTCTCTAACCACATTTTTCTCTTTGATTATAGGCACATATGTTTCATTTTCCTGCATTTTTACTTTCTAACCTTTATAAATTTTATGATCTTCTTCATTATCTAAATCACATTTTGGGCTTGCATGTTAGAAGGTATTGTAAAAAGAACATTTGTATGGCCTCCACTCATAAGTGATTTCCATGATAGTAGGTTTTCTTTTTCTGTCTACTACTATCATACTTTTCGGTAGTGTACTTTTAGGATACACCTCAATGCTAAATCTAGCAAATGATATGTGCTCTCCTCCTTCAATAATTGGATCCATGTATAACGGTCTACCCAATAAACCTACAAAATGACTAAGGGCTTTAGAATTGTACATATGTACAGGTATATATTCCAGAGCTTGAACCATATATGTGTAATTTCTTTTGGCTTACTCAATAGGTTTAAGTCTTTAGACCGTTTTCCAATTTCATACTGTTGGATCCTATAATTTCTCATTTCCTAGAATTTCCTTCAAATTAGATCCCTTCTTGAATTTAAAGAAATATAGATCATGGACATTTGCTAAATTTTCTCAAGCCATTTTCCTTCCCATTGCTTCAATAGTGACTATTTAGTAATTGGGAAGGATACTCTGTTTTCCCTAGGTATTTCCCACAACTACATTTTCCCATTCTTTTATACAGTTTTTCTTCTACTTCACTGGGAAATTTAAATTTAATTGGAGAATTCAGTACCTCCACGCTTTTATGTGTATTGCCTAAGTAGATTTTCCATTTATAGACATTATCTTCTGCCTTTTTTGCATTGTTGTTCTTCTAGGCTTCATTAGTTTTCCATATTGAGTTGTTCCTAATAAGATATGACTTAGATTTGGGAGTATATTGTGATAATATTATTTATATTAATATTTATATATAAATGTTCAAATATTTTTACATTAAGGTATAAATGTATTTACATGAATGTGTTAATGGTTTTACATAAAAACTATATAAATATATATAATTCTGCAATCTATTCATTAATATTTCAGTTTTACATTGTAAAAGGAAGTTAAGTGAAGCAATCTTCACTCTTTTGCGCTTGATTTACCTTCTTTTGTAATGTAAAAAGAAGTAGTGAAGCAATATTTACTCTTATACGCTTGATTCACTTCCTTTTAAATTGTAAATAAAAGTGAAGTAATCTTCACTCAAATGCGCTTTTTCAGGTTTGCCCTAGGAGGAATCTGTGATATTTCTGAGTTTCGGATTTTTGTTACCCAAATGAGATATAATAATATAATATTAATATTGCATTATAATTGGTCTGAGACAGCGAAATAGAGGATTTGGTAGTAGAATATCCGGACAGTTAAGAATGAGATTGCAAATATATTTTTGACAATAATTGAAATGATTGAGTACTTAGTTTCACTCTTTTCACCGCTCCAAAAAATTGAAAATTTGGTTAGATCCTTTTTTCAATCTTAAATTCTAAAGATAACATATATTGAATAATATTACAATATAATTATATTTTTGATTTAATTTGATATTTAAAAATTATTTTTTATAATTAAATTAATATTAAATTTATTTACTTCCTTAGAAGTATTATTATAATTATTATTATTATATATATATATATATATATTAATTTATAAATATGATTTTGATATTTCGGTATATCTCGATATATCAAAATTTTGAATATCTCATACATTTACCGTAAAAATAATTTTGGTATCGGCACCATACCTTACATTTTACGGTATTTTCGATATATCTATAATATTGATAATTTTTTCATCCCCTATTATATATACTAATTAATGAGAAAATATATATTTTATATAATGAGTAAAAAAATTAATTATATATATATACGATGAAAAAGAAAAAAAATATATATATAATTAATTATGAAAAATATATAATTATATAATGAGAAAATATTATATATATATATATATATATATATATATATATATATATATATATATGATTAGATAAAAAAAAATAAGAAAAAATAATTAGAAAGAAAAAAATAAAAAATAAATTAATTAGAAAGAAAAATGATTGATGAGAGAAAATATAAATATATTTATATTTTGAGAGAAAATATAAAAATATAATATATATATAAATTAATTAGGAGAGAATTTATTTATCCTAAGTTAATGTTTAATGCATTCAGAGTGATTTGGTAAATATTTTGTTATTATAGATGAGAGAGGATAAATATATATATATATTTATAATATGAGACAAAAAAAATATAAAAAATATATATATTAATTAATTATAAGAGAAAATTTATCTTATATTAAGAAATAGAAAATGTAAAAGAAATAAATTAATTAATTATAAGAGATTTTATCTTTATTAGAGTCATTTATAAAATAAAAATATTATAATATATATTTTAGATATTTGTTGGTCAAACATTACTTATATCTCTTTGATTGAGTTTACTAAGATCTTATAAATTTTTCAATCAATTCCAAATATAAACACGTTAAAAAGCAGTAAAAAATATTCAAAAATTGACTTTGTTAAAAAAAATTGTTTGAAAAAACATTTCAAATGCATTTTTCTATCAAAAATAGTTCCATAAATGATAAGTAACAATATTGTAAAAAGAAGAAATTGAAATTATATACAAGTAAATTCCATTTTCTCATAAATGAAATGGAACATTATTATTATTATTATTATTTTTTGAATCAGTCTCTATTTGGCCAACTAAGTGTTAGGAATTTCAAGTTGAATAATACTTCCTATTGAAATCAATTGATCTGATTAATTTCACAAGTCAACCAAATCATACTAGCAGATCAGCAAAGTAATAAAGAACACCAGATTTACGTGGAAAACCCTCTCAACACGGAGGGAAAAAAACCACGGGGCAAAACCAACAGATTTCACTAATCAGTAAGAAACCGATACAATTGTTCTTCTCAACTTTAAACCTAAAGTTGAGGTATACATACAGAGAAACTAATTTCATTCAAACCCAAACAAATCTAGGTTTGAGAAAACATGAAATTCCCTTTACAAGTAAGAGAGAAATGAACCTGAGGGTAATCAAGACAAAGAAGGTGATACTCTGTTCTCCTTCTCTTCTTCTTCCTCTATATCTTCTTCCCTTCTTCTTCCTCTGTATTTTCTTCACTCTGTTTCTCTTGATCTCTTCACAGAACTCTCTCTGAAAATTGTGGTAGAGAGAGAAACAAAATTAGGGTTTATTTGGTTTTATATTGCCTAATTGGGCTGGACCCATAAGGCCCAACAATCTCCCCCTCCAGCCCACGGAGAGAGGCACACCGATCTTCAAGTCATCACTTGGTATTCACGCCGACAAACCGACAACAAAGCTCAAACTTGTCTTTTGGAACTATCTTCGTAAACATGTCTGATGGATTCTTATCAGTGTGAATTTTCTTCAGCTTCATCTGCTGGCTTTCTATTGCATCTCTTAACCAATGAAATCTCACATCAATATGCTTAGTTCTGGAATGATATGTAGCATTCTTGCTCAAATCTATAGCACTCTGGCTATCACAGAAAACAATTGCATCTTCTTGTTGCATACCAAGCTCCAAGAGAAATCTAATCAACCACAATAGCTCTTTACCAGCTTCAGTGGCTGCAATGTATTCTGCTTCTGTGGTTGACAAAGCCACACATTTCTGCAGTTTGGATTGCCATGACACGGCTCCCCCTGCAAAAGTAAACACATAACCTGAAGTGGATTTTCTGTGATCCAGATCTCCAGCCATATCAGAATCAGTGTAACCTTCTAGCACATGTTCACCATTTCCAAAACTCAAACACAAATTGGAAGTGCCTCTTAGATATCTAAGAATCCATTTCACTGCTTCCCAATGTTGTTTTCCTGGATTAGAAAGGAATCTGCTTACCACACCGACTGCATAAGCTATATCTGGCCTAGTGCAAACCATTGCATACATCAAACTCCCTACAGCTGAGGAGTATGGCACACTTGACATTTCATCCTTTTCTTTTTCTGTTGATGGACACAACTTCTTGCTCAATTTCAAATGGCTAGGAAGTGGACAACTTACTTTCTTTGCTCCTTGCATGTTGAATCTTTCAAGCACCCTTTCAATGTACTTCTCTTGTGACAACCAAAGTCTCTTAGCCTTTCTGTCACGAGTAATCTTCATGCCCAATATCTGGCGTGCTTGACCCATGTCTTTCATTTCAAATGTCTTGGACATCTCTTTCTTCAACATAGCTATAAACAGAGCATCCTGTCCTGCAATCAACATATCATCAACATAAAGTAAAAGGATTATAAATTTTCCATTAGGAAATCTTTTGAAGAAAACACATGGATCTGCCTTGGTTTTCTGGTACCCATGACTCATCATAAAGGAGTCAAATTTCTTGTACCACTGTCTCGGGGCTTGTTTCAAACCATATAGACTCTTCTTCAATTTGCAAACCATGTTTTCTTTTTCTTTCACTTCAAATCCCTCTGGTTGCACCATATAGATCTCTTCTTCAAGGTTACCATGAAGGAATGCGGTTTTTACATCAAGTTGTTCAAGTTCAAGATCTAGGCCAGATACTAGACCTAACACTGCACGAATGGAAGTCATCTTTACCACTGGTGAGAAAATTTCCCCAAAGTCGATGCCCTGTTTCTGTCCAAAACCCTTTACGACCAGTCGGGCTTTGTACTTCATAAGTTCTCCATTTTCATCTCTCTTTAGCTTGAACACCCATTTATTTCTCAAGGCCTTTCTGCCCTTAGGAAGCTCCACAAGCTCATATGTGTCATTTTCTTGCAATGACTTCATCTCGTCTTTCATTGCATCATGCCACTTAACTTTGTCTTTATGAGCTTGTGCCTCCTGAAAACTTTCTGGCTCTCCTTCTTCTGTCAACAGGATATACTCTGAAGAAGGGTATCTTTTAGAAGGTTGGTGCTCTCTCTCAGACCTTCTTAATGGGGGCTCTTCTGGCTCCTCTTGACGATGTTGCTCCCCCTGCTCAGGAACACCATAAACACTCTCATCATCATTACTACCATTCATGTCAGAGGTTTCCTCAGTGGCTTCTTCATTTTGTTCATCTTCATCCGTTACTGTTGACTGTACATGTGAAGGAATTGGTATGAGTTCTATGGACTCATCAACCCTCTCTGACTTCTCAATTATTTCTGGACTTATCCCTGTCTGACCTTCAAAGAACACAACATCTCTGCACCTGACAATTCTCTTCTTTTCTGAGTCCCATAACCTGTACCCAAATTCTTCATTTCCATATCCAAGGAAAATACATGGAGTTGCTTTATCATCCAACTTGGATCTTTGTTCCTTTGGAATATGCACATATGCTTTGCATCCAAACACCCTTAGATGTGAGTATGAAACATTCTTCTTAGACCATACTGTTTCTGGTATCTCGAATTTCAAAGGAACAGATGGCGACCTGTTTATGAGATAGCAGGCTGTGCGAACTGCTTCTCCCCAAAACTGTTTTGGCAACTTTGCCATCTTCAGCATGCATCTCACCTTTTCTACAATGGTGCGATTCATTCTCTCAGCCACACCATTGTGCTGCGGAGTTCCAGGCACTGTCTTCTCATGTCGAATACCATATTTGGTACAATATGTTTTAAATTCCTTGGAGGTATACTCTCCCCCGTTATCAGAGCGAAGACATTTCAGCTTACTGTCTGTCTCTCTTTCTACCATGACATGGAACTCTTGAAAGTAATTGAATACCTGGTCTTTTGTTCTCATAAAATAAACCCACACCTTTCTAGACGCATCATCAATAAATGTTAAAAAATATCGATTGCCACCCAATGACTCCACTTCAAAAGGACCACACACATCAGAATAAATCAAGTCTAACACATTATGTTTTCTTTCTGATGTCTGACTAAAAGAGACTCGATGTTGCTTACCAAATGGGCAGTAGTCGCATAGATCCAGAACCTCATCTTTGGTTGAGGGGATGTGCAGCTTCCTCACCAGAATTCGCAGCCCTTTCTCACTCATGTGGCCAAGGCGTTGATGCCACAGATTTAGAGAGCTTTCAGCTTGTACTGCATTCAGATCATCTTTGAGTACCTTCACATGTGTTCTGTACAATGAATGCCACGACTTCCCTTTTGCTACAATCATTGATCCTTTGCTGAGTTTCCATTCACCACCACCAAGATAATGCTTGAATCCATCTTTGTCCAATGCATCACCTGATATCAAATTTAGACGTAAATCAGGAATATGCCGCACATCTTTCAGTGTTAACCGATGCCCCTGTTCTGTCTGCAAATAAATGTCACCAATACCCACAATGCTTGAGTGACTAGTATTACCCATCTTCACTGTACCAAGATCTCCAGCCTTGTACGTGGTGAAGAACTCTTTATTCGGTGTAGCATGATAGCAAGCACCTGTATCAACTATCCACTCAACTCCTTGGTGATCTTCTACATGTAGATATTGTTCCTTTTCACAAGAAAGAATAACTACATCCTCTGCAGTTACTGTGGCTGTGGTATTTCTGTTTTCATCATCTTTCTTCTGATTTTTGCCTTCATTCTGTAGTCTTTTCCAGGCTCTACAATTTTTCTTCATGTGACCTTCTTTACCACAGTGATAACATTCTCTCCCCTTAGATTTTGATCTGCCTCTTGACTTGCTATGGCCTCTTGATTGTTGTCGGTGTTCAGCTCTTCCCCTGTTCTCTGTGACTAGGGCCTGTGCACTATTTGTATTAGTTGACTTCCTTCTTGTCTCCTCATTGAACAAGCTGCTAGTAACTATACTCATAGTAAGCACACCATTCGGAGCTGCATTACTAACAGTCACAACCAATGTCTCCCAACTGTCAGGCAATGATCCCAATAGCAATAAGGCTTGTAGCTCATCTTCTAAGGTCATCTCCATCACTGATAATTGATTAATCAAGCTCTGGAACTCGTTTAAATGCTCAGCAACACCTGTGCCTTCTCTAAATTTCAGATTTACCAACTTTCGGATCAGAAACGCTTTGTTACCTGCCGTCTTCTGCTCATACAATGACTCTAGCTTCTTCCATAGCTCATGAGCACTTTTCTCACTTGCTACATGGTGATAAACACTATCATCAAGCCATTGTCTGATTGTGCCGACTGCTTTCCGGTTCAGTTTTATCCAATCAGCTTCAGCCATCTCTTTTGGCTTTGCACTATCTCCTTCAACTGGCTCATACAGATCCTTACAATAAAGGATGTCCTCCATTTTGGATTTCCAAATCTGCCAGTTATTGTTTGTCAGCCTGATCATAGTGCTACTGCCTTCCATCTGAACCTGAGGGAAAAACACTCTTCAATAGAAAGTAAACCTAACAGCTCTGATACCACTTGTTAGGAATTTCAAGTTGAATAATACTTCCTATTGAAATCAATTGATCTGATTAATTTCACAAGTCAACCAAATCATACTAGCAGATCAGCAAAGTAATAAAGAACACCAGATTTACGTGGAAAACCCTCTCAACACGGAGGGAAAAAAACCACGGGGCAAAACCAACAGATTTCACTAATCAGTAAGAAACCGATACAATTGTTCTTCTCAACTTTAAACCTAAAGTTGAGGTATACATACAGAGAAACTAATTTCATTCAAACCCAAACAAATCTAGGTTTGAGAAAACATGAAATTCCCTTTACAAGTAAGAGAGAAATGAACCTGAGGGTAATCAAGACAAAGAAGGTGATACTCTGTTCTCCTTCTCTTCTTCTTCCTCTATATCTTCTTCCCTTCTTCTTCCTCTGTATTTTCTTCACTCTGTTTCTCTTGATCTCTTCACAGAACTCTCTCTGAAAATTGTGGTAGAGAGAGAAACAAAATTAGGGTTTATTTGGTTTTATATTGCCTAATTGGGCTGGACCCATAAGGCCCAACACTAAGCTAGCCTTAAGTCACGCAATGGACTTGGAGGTGACTCATGGAAGATGAATAAGCAAATAGGATACATTAATATTGACATTCTTTTATATTACAAACAAAACAAAAAAGACAAAGGTGATATAGAAATAGTTTTTATTTATAAAAGAAATATTTGCAAATAATTGACTAAGCTTATTTAAGAAATATTAAATAAAATAAAATATTTAATTTTTTTTAGGTGGAAATATGAAAACTTTGTTGTCATGAAGAAAATCATAACAGTTTCAATTTTTAGTCATTTTTATTCTTATCTTAGAGTCTTCTATTTTTGTCTGTACCATCCCTAATTTAAAGATTTTGTATAATTAACTTTAATCAGAACTCACGTTCATACCCATAAAGTAATTTCAAATGTATATTTAATAATAATTCAAGAAAAGACAAGGAGGGTGATATATATTGTACATTTTTCTATAATAATATAATATATATATACATAGTACAATGGAGAAATGTATCAAATTATTTTTAAAAATTGCATCATTTCGTTGACCCTTTTATTAATTCACAATTTCTGCCCTATACCCATGGGCCATGGCATTCCAATCTCTCTCTCTCTCCTCTCTCTCCTCTCTCTCTCTAGGCCTTTAAAAGGAGAATAAATCTCTTAGAAAGAACAGACATGAACCTAAGGAGATAACTACAATTAAACACAAACAAAGAGAAAGAATGGGAAATACAGGAATCTACGCGGCGGCGTGTTTAATAATGATGGCGGTTGTGTTGAAGATATTGGTGGCGCTATGGTGGCGTCCGAGGAAGATTGAAGAACACTTTGCCAAACAAGGCATAAGAGGTCCTCCATATAATTTCCTCTTAGGCAATGCAAAGGAAATCCTAAGTCTCATGTCTAAATCTTCATCTCAACCCATGCCTACTTTTTCCCATAACATTCTCCCAAGAGTTCTTTCCTTTTATCACCATTGGAAGAAAATCTACGGTACCCTTCTTTCTTTTTTACAAAATCAAGAAGAAAAAAAAATGGGTTTTGTGTTTGCAACTATCTCCATCAATTCTGAAAAATAAAAATGGTGTCTTGAAACTTTTGAATTCTTTTGTGTTGAAGCTTTCATTACTTTTATCTTATTTCTCTCTCTTTTCTATTCTTGACCCACTTCAAGCTGACACTGAAAATTCTCCTGTTTCTTAGCACTTGTCTTTTCTCTCTCTTCATCATCATCTTTGTTTTTCAAAAAAAAAAAAATGAAAATGATTCATGCTATTATTGAATAATTTATGTGACAAAATAATAATGGGTATTGCAATTTGCATATCAATTTCTAATGAAAAGATCTTGTTTGAGTTTAAATGATATGACCCTAGAATAAAGGGTTAGCCTTAGCCATGATCATAATCTATAAAATTAATAATATTAATTTCAAGATATTTATGGTAATGTTTTGATTATTGATTTGTAGAGCCACTCCTCCACTATATTATAATTGTGATTAAATATATTTTTTTTCTAATCTAGGATGATTTGTTGAATAAATTATATCAATTTTGATTGGATGTGCTAGGTGGGATGTTCTTAATATGGTTTGGGCCAACTGTGCGGTTAACCATCTCTGATCCGGACCTAATCCGTGAAATCTTCATTTCTAAGTCGGAATTATTTGAAAAAATAGAAGCTCACCCGGTCTTTAAGCAACTCGAGGGCGATGGATTGTTGAACCTTAATGGAGAAAAATGGTCTCACCATAGGAAAATCACAACTCCAGCATTTAACATCGAGAATATTAAAGTAAAAAACTAATATTCATTTAAGAATAATAAATATTTCTCTTATTAATTAATTCTATTAATACTAATCTTTTGATAATTTTGACTCCTTGATGTATATATAGTTGTTGGTACCGATGGTGGTGAAATGTGTGAATCAAATGTTGGATAGATGGATCGCGATGTCAAATTCAGATGAAATAGAAATTGAAGTTTCGGAATGTTACCAAACTTTAACCAAAGATGTTATCGCGAGGACTACTTTTGGTTGTAGCTACGACGAAGGTGAAGTCATATTTCGATTGCAAGCTCAACAAATGGTTTATGTGGCTGATGCCCTTAAGAATGTCACGTTTCCCATTTCCAGGTTTCTATTTTTCTTTTAATTAGTTAGTTATCTAAATAACTAGCTAGATTAAAAGTCTTTTGAGATTAATTACAACATTTTTGTCTTACTTTTTTTTAATTATTATTTTAGGTTTTTACCCACTAAGAAAAACATGAGAGCATGGAAATTGGACAAGGAAATTAATAGATCACTAGAAAATGTTATAAAAAAGAGGATGCATAATTGGAGAGAAGATGAGCTTGATCAGAAAGATCTTTTGGGCTTAATGGTTCAAGCCACGTTGGGTTCGAAAGAAGGTTTGGAGCCCAAAATAACGGTTCATGACATAGCCGAGGAGTGCAAGAACTTCTTCTTCGCCGGGGAACAAACGACGACAAATTTATTGACGTGGACAACCATATTGTTAGCGATGCATCCGCAATGGCAGCTCATGGCACGTGATGAGGTGTTCAAGGTGTGTGGGTCTAGTGATGTTCCTTCCAAAGATGACATCTCCAAGTTCAAGATAGTAAGTAACCCCACATATTAAGTACATTTAGACAAAAATCATTATAAGTCATTAACCTATATATTTTAATCTTCATCTCTAAAACGTTATCTTTCTTTCAATGAAATACATGCAATTAAAAGGGTTATAAAATCAGGTGCATTTAAAAAAAAAATTGTATATATATATGGTTATATATGTATATTTCTAGATCTATATATATGAAGAAAGAAGTATAAATAAATTTATCTCTAATTAAGTTTTTTTTCCAAATATTTTGATATATATATATATTTTCAGTTAATTAAAAGGTGTTCCCAATTGAAATATCCATCTTCAAAATATTATTAGCTCCTTTAAATGCAGTAAAAATGAGTTAATTAAGCTTTTTCTCATAATAAATTATATGATTTGTTGTCAAATAAATAAATAAAAATACTGTTTGTGTTAATATATATACCATTATTATGCCAATTAATAATGTAATAGAGGCTTATTTGATAATAATGATTGTATGTGTAGCTGAACATGGTAATCAATGAATCCTTAAGGCTTTATCCATCGGTGGTTGCAACAATCAGACGGTCAAGATCTAATGTAGAGCTAGGAGGATACAAGATTCCGAGTGGGACCGAGCTCCTAATCCCCATCTTAGCCATCCATCACGATCAAGCAATATGGGGTCATGATGCAAATGAATTCAACCCTGCCCGGTTCTCGGGCGGTGTGGCCCGGGCAACGAAACACCCTTTGGGTTTTATTCCTTTTGGCCTCGGAATTCGCACTTGCATCGGTCAAAACCTAGTTATGCTACAAACAAAATTGACACTCGCGATCATACTTCAACGATTCTCCTTTACTATTTCCCCCAAATACAAACATGCTCCAACCGTCTTGATGATCCTCCACCCGCAACATGGAGCTCCAATTATTTTTCGACGTTTGTAAACAACTCATCTTTTAAATTGGTAAATTTGTTGTGAGGAAACTTTTATAGTTTGTGTTTGAGTGATTAGTGGAGATTTATTAGCTAAGCATAATATCTACCAAAACAAAACATGTTCGTTGATTCATGTTATAAAATGGCCAATATGATTTGTCTTCCATTTAAGTTAATGTACATCTTTGTTGTTAGTGATTTTAATTGGAGAACCAAATATAATTAGAAAAATGCCTATAAAGTAAATACATGATATGGTGAGAATATGTTATATCAATTCTATAGAAATTAGAAACTTGAATGAAATAAAAGTAAGTAACATTTGTTTTTAGGAAGTTATTTTATTTAGTATTAAGACTTAACTTGACAAAAAAAATATTCTCTATTAATTATCCTTGAAATGTGGATTATTTATGTCAATTCATTCTTTATACTTTCTATTTCATTTTGGCTCCAAAAAACACCAATATTAACATATTTATTTTTTATATAAATAAGTAAGTTATGATACTAATTTTCATAGGCATAATTGATTTTCATGTCACCTTACATTTGAATATTTGTTAGGAGTTATTCACATCAATTTAGTCCCATGACCCGCATTTCTAAATAAACTTGGTGATTTTAATCGAATTCATGTTTAATTTTAAATTTGTATGATTTTATAATTTTATAATTTGTATGATTTTATAATTTTAAAAGTGATTAACGAGTCAAATTAAAGTAATTATTATTATTATAAATTACTATCTTTACCCTTTTATGATTTTATGATATTATAAGTTTTTATAAAAATAAAATAAATTTATATTTATAGATTTAAAAATAAAACATTACACACAAATAAATAAACTTAAAATTAATTTTATAACTATTATTATTGTTATAAGTATCATTTATTTTTTTAATTAATTTTATATATATTAAAATAATAATAATATATAACTAATAATTTTTTTAAGTAAATTTATATAATCTGAAATAAATTATTTTGTTATATCTTAGTTGAAGGTCCCAAATTATTAGTTATATTATTTTGTCCCTCTTTCATGTTTGTGTGAGGACAGATCTATAAGAAAGATAAAGGTTAGTCCCTGAAAATGACAAGAATGTAGGTGTCTTAATTTGTGGTTAGGCTTTCTTCAAACTTGAAGAAATAATATTGCCCTTATACTTGTATTAATAGTATCAAATTAACCATGAACTTGTTAAAAGGGAATAAAATAATAAAATCAATTTGTGGTTTGGATCTAGGATAAAAAAAAGTGTGATATACCCTAGAGAAACACTAGCCGGAATATGTGTTTCTAAATCTACTTAAGGAGAGAGCAACTCTTTTTTTTTTAAGTTACAAATAGTAAGTTTGTCTAAAAGAATGATAGGTGGAATGAATTTTGGTGAGGGAATATATTATGCAATCTAATTGGTTGAAAAAATAAATTTTCTCTCTCATCTATCTCTTTTCACACTTATTCATTTTTTCAGTTAATAACATAATGTCACGTCATTCTCCCTCTAAATCTCTTCCCCGATTTCTCTTCTCTATCATTCCTCTAGTCTAATAAATGACATAATCAAAATTTTGTGTATAGAATATATATGATGATGAGAATTGTCAAAAGTTAAAAATTAAAACATCCTAAACATTGCAACAGAACAATATACATTTAAAACCGTCAAAGCAAAGTAGACAAACTATAAGCCCCATTTGATATGAATTTCCTTATTATGATAATTGATAATGCATCATGAGGTTTTTTTTTTGTGAAAGATGATGTATCGTCTAATATTAAATAAAAAGCCACAAGGGACAAAGGAGTAACATGAATTCAAAACAAATCGGAGTTAGAACAAACTTAATGAAGAACAATGATGAAAATGAGAGATTACAAATGACAAATGAGAATTGAGAATTAAAGTGCAATGAAATCAGTGGTGATGATGATTTTCTCGTAAGTAATGTTCTAGTTTTGACAAATTAACAAATTATTCTCGTTTGTGGGAATACACCTCCACATTCGGATGAGGAAGTTGTCGTCGGTGATGATATTATTCCGGATTGTATCTACATTATTGCGGACTCTTGAGAAGTCTCTAGCGTTCATCTCCATCCAAATGTGATAAACAATGTTGGGGGAGAAATACTTGAAGGTATTAGAGCTGAAGTCGTTGACCTTGGTCTTGATGATGGCGAGGTTCTTGATGTAGGTCCATTCGTTTGGGAAGCTGAGGAGGCTCATTGATGCGCATAATATGGGCCAAAGCAAGGAGGCAAAAGGGCAGTTCCCAAGGAGGTGTTCAATGGACTCCTCATTTCTCAAGCAAATTAGGCAATTAGGATATGGGATGCTCATGTACTTCTTGATCCGATCACGGGTATTGAGTCTATCACAGAAGGCGAGCCATAAAATGAATTGGTGTTTGGGGATCACTTTGGTAGACCACACTAAGTGGGACCATGGGACAACGTCACCATGATCACTAACACAATCCCAAGCAGACCCCGAGTCGAACATGTTACTATTCTCGACACTCCAAACATGAGAATCCAAATGGTTATTCAGATGTTAGGATGAAAGTGCGTCAAGGATTCTCGCACCTTCTGGAATAGTCCTCTAAAGGCTGTTCCAATCGGCACTCTTTACTTCTTGAACTGTGGCCAATTGACATTCCCATCAAATTAGGTTGAAATTCACTAGACTTTCATATTTTTTCATATAATTAGTTTTCACTCATTTAAAATCTAAATAATTTAACTTCTCACATTTCATTAACATAATTTTTCTTCACTCTCTGACTCTCTCTCTCACCTATCGGTTAGTTCTTAGTTAGTTTTTTCACCATTGTGCTCCTAGTTAATTTTCTTTATAGTATAAAGTTGTATATATTCATTTTCATTCTGTTTCTATGTTTTTATTAATAGATTACAATAAAAAAAAAATTGAATGAAGTAAATTTTCATTCTAATACAAGTATTGGGAAAAATACCAAAGAAGAGCAACATGTTTTAAATTTTCAAGAGTTGAAATTTATCTTAATATTTTTTAACGAGATCCCGCAATTCGTATCATATATGCCAACATCAAGTTAAACAACAAGATGAAATTATGCGAACTTATATTAAATAGGGTTTATATCAACCTAAGTTGGATGAGTATCCAAGAACTAAGTATGGATCACAAACCCAATATCGTAAATTTAAATACTCATGGTCTGAAAAGTTTCCCTAGTTAGAACACTCTTCATCAAATGATTTAATATTTTATTTTCCTTGTATTCATTTCCAAAAAAAAATCACCTCTTAATCCTTTATTCACTATTGATGGATTTAATAATTGAAAAAAGGGTTAACAATGGAGTTAAATGTCTACTTTTAATGCATATGGGAAGTCCTACTTCATCACATAATAAATGAAGTGAAATATGTTAAGGATTTGATAAGAGTAAGTGGACATATTAACAAAATGTTGAATGCCTGAAGTTTAGAAAAATTAAATTTGCGATATAAAAATGACAATTGAGAGTATTCAATGATTTAGTTTACAAGCTTGTGTATTTAGAGGTCATGATGAATTTACATCTTCTAAAAGTCGTGGTAATTTGTAGAAATGATAAAAACTTATGGGTCTATTGAATGTTAATATTAGTTATATAATGTTAGAAAAGGAAAAAAAAATGCAGCATATACTTCACCAACTATTAAGATAGAAACTTTTGCATATTTTTTCAATTTAAATCAAATATTCTTATCACTTTTTAAATCTCGTATATTTATTTTATTTTAGTAGGATATTTGTGGACCGGTTTAATTAATATTCTTAATATGCTTAATTTTAATCCCGTAATTGTGTAACACATATAATCTTTATAGCCTAAAGGGAAAAAAATCATGAATTTGTCATTGGGAAGAGTAATTTATTAATTGATCGACATAAGAACATCGTGTGTGAAGATAATTTTTGACAAGTTAAGGATCAATTTGAAACTTTTCAAAGTGTAGGGCCTATCCATTAAAAGTTCTGATGAACTATTTTATATTTCTTTATTGTGTAAGAATGGTTCGTCCATATTGTATTGGCACACTAGTCAATCAAGAGAGGAGAAGGTCAAGACTATGTTATTTAAATCAACACAAGTCTAATCAAGACAAGAGAAGGTTAAAAGAACACCAATTTTATTGGTGGCCAGAGTTCATTTGGAATAGAAGTGTATCTCGATCGCTTCATTGGGATTTCATCTCCAAGTCATCTTGATGTTTTAGTGTTTTTATCTTAAAGTAATGGTTTATTCAACAACCTTTCTCATTTGTCAAATGGAATAATTGATGTTTAGATGTACTCTCTATTTTGAACATTTCCACCTCTTTTCGTTTTATTATATTTATCTCTTTAATTAACAAAAATAAGTAGTTTTGGAATAAATAAATAGAACTAATTCACTTGAAATAAACTAATGTTGGAATAAAAATACATTGTTTAATAAAAATGTGTAATTGGGTCTTATTATAATCACAATATATATTACTTAATATTATAAAATATAAGGATTTCATATATATTTTTGTTGATTTGATAGGCTAGTTGAAGAAATAATTGATGATAATATCATAACACTTGAGTTCATGTGAAATGAATTATTATATTAATATTGATAAAAAAAAAAACAGTGAAGATGTAAGTAAATAATAATAATAATAATAATAATAATAATAATAATAATAATAATAATAATAATAATAATAATAACAATAATAGTAATAATAATAATAATAAAGTCCTTACAAGTTGTTCCTAAAGTTGAAATGTAGAAAATAAAATCTGTAAAAATATTTAAAGGGGGTATGGTTGGTCCTATCTATGATCACAACAAAAGACAAAACTTTTTTCTTTCAAATGATTGGCCATGACTCATACCCTTGTACAAAGGCAGTTCATAAAATTTATGTATAATTGTTTGATAGAATAACTAGTTTCATAAGATCAAAATACCAAATAAATCACAATATAATTTGAAGATCTTGTTACCTGTCATATGATTGATTGCTTTAGAGAATCCTCTAATTATATATGAAGAGATGTGAGGAATCTCATATTTATAAAATATATACTTTTTGGATTCTAATCCTATCAAGATCTGGAATAATGACAACTCGTGGATGGGAAGATTATAGTGTCCTGCTTTAAAAGAACTACATGAGATATTATAATTGTTTATGAGTGTGAACAAATGTGAACAAATTATACTATGATCAATTTTTAAAATTCATGTTGAATTTGTATAGTATTATCTCAATTGCATTTGTCTAGAATATTTAATTGGCATCAATTGCATTATACCAAATAGCATTGTAGGATTCTGAAAATTATGAATATAATATAGTAAAATGATGACATTAGAAAAATAATGACATCTCAAAAACACATGAAAATCATATATAGATGTGAGATGATACTAGCTAGTTTACTTTATTAACAATAAAATAACATCTCAAAAACAAGGTAAGACCAATATGAATAAAGAATTCTAGCCATAATGTTTGGCCTAGGTGATTTCGTGGATCTAAATTGATTGGAAAAACTTTCAAACAAATTTATTTTAGAAACATTCTATTTTTTAGAAATTCCAAATGGGCAATTCTTGATTAAATTTTCTAGAATAGCTTAATAGTACTATTTTATTATTATTATCATTGGGATTAGTTTGCACTTTTTTTACTTTAGTGAATTTGATTTGGGTTTTAGGTTTTTATAAAGGGCATGTTTGAATGGGTGGAATTGAAATTGACATTGGAATTTTAGTTTTAATTTCATAAGAATTGACATTTAATTACAATTCAATTCTTATGTTTGAAAAAACTATAAAATTGTAAATCAATTATAATTTCTATGTTTGAAAAAAAATATAATAAAAATAATTTTAATATTTGTTATCTATTTATTAAAATATTAGTTCAAATTAGGATAGTTTAAGTGTCAAAAGAATTTTTTTTAAGTTTCAATTTTCATTAAAAAAAATATTGGTTCAACATTTTAAATTCATGAATTAAAAAATATATTGGCTCAATTTTTTAATTTTTTAAATTCAAAAATAAAATATCAGTTTAAAATGTTAATTTCTTAAATTAAAAAATATATATATATATATATATCAGTTCAAACGGTTAACTTACTAAATTAAGAAGAAAAAAAAACATCGATTCAACATTTTAAATACCTAAAATTTTAAAAAAATTATCGATTAAAATCTTTAATCGTGTTTTAAATGATAAAATAATAAGTTTATTTGTTTGAAAAAACATTAAAAAAAATAATTGACAACTATAAACTTACATTACCTTCTTTAAAATTTTAATTCTTAATATTAAAATTTTATCAAACTTAAGACCAAATTCCAATATCAATTTCATATTTATTAAAAGACCCTTAAATTTTAATCATTATTTTTGTTACAAGGTTAACATTCTAATTATCAAATTACTCATCTTATCAACTAAAATACTTATATTTTTTTTATTAAATTAAATTTTAATAAAAAAATATTTTAATAGTTAAATCATTAAAACCTCAATTAACTTATTTTTTTCTTATCAAACAATATTTTTCAAAAAAAAAATCCAATTAAAACAAGATCAACTTTTGGTGTTATAAAAGACATTTTTTTTAGAATTCATTTAATATAATATAAATAAGAAGAATATAAACTTAACAATAAAATTAATATAAAAATAAAATTGTGTAAATGTCACTATTCACCCTTAAAAAAAAGTTAGTCTCTATGAAAACATTCATATATATATATATATATATATATATATATATAAAAGAAATGATTAGGTGAGGGAATTTGGTCAAGGAATGATTTGGCATAATCTTATTCGCTGAAAAAATCAAATAATTTCTCTCTTTTCTCTAACTTTTACATTTTCCAACCAATGAAGGTGATGCCAAATCATTCCCTCACCAAATTCTCTCTCTTTATCACTCCTCTCTATATATATATTCTTACCATATTTATAATAAATAAATAAAAATTGAAACTTAAATTTTATAAGTAAGTTAGGAAAAATTACCGACATTGTAAGTGTATCGAAAATAATGTATCGCAATATATTAAAAATATCGATTTTTAAGGTGTACCAAAAAAATGTAAGATATGATACTGATACCGAAATTATTTATACGAAAATGTATGAGATTTTTAAAATTTTGGTATATCGGGATATACAAAAAAAAATATTTATAAATTAAAAAATATATATATAATACTTATAAGGAAATAAATAGATTTAATATTAATTTAATTATAAAAATATAATTTATAAAAATTAAATCAAAATATAATTATATTATAATATTATTCCATATATGTCAACTTTGTCAATAAAATTGAAAAAATAATTCAAACAAACTTTCAACATCTTTGATTGTTTCAACATCTTTGATAGGTGGAAATGAAGTGAAATTATGTACATAATCTTTTCAAATTTTGTTAATGATATTTTTGTAATCGCATCCTCAACTATGGCTAGTGAATCTGCTAGTTTGTAGTTTGAATGAATTTTTTATGAATAATTTGAGTTCTAAAATTATGGAAACATTAATGTGCACAAATAATTGTCTAAAAGGAAAAGAAAAAAATAAATTATGGACAAATTTTAGAGATATGAACTTAAATTGTTAAAAGAAATGAATTAATTGAAAAAAGTGTTTTTTTTATTAATTAGGTATAAATTAACTAATATTTATTATTATTATTATTATTATCTAACATAAATTGTATTATCAATTTATAAAAAGAAATTACAAATACAAATGTGATGATTGAAGACTATTCTGAATCTTTTTTTTCTCGTCTTCACTTTAGTTTAATTTGAAAACTATACTTATGTTTATTTTTGTTCCCTCCAATTTTTATAACTAAATTTAATTTTTAAAATTACTAGTTTTTTAAAATATTGAATTATAATAGAAATATTTTATTTTATAATAAATATCTTTAATTTTTAATTTTGTGTAACGTTTATATAGTAACTTTATTAAATTGTTTTATAATGTTTTAGTTAATATGTTTTTTAAGTATGAAAAATATAATACACATACCGAACTGAAATTAAGGTTTACCAAAATAAAAGTATAACGAAATCAATGTAAGATAAATGTATGTATTTTTATATATCAAAATTTTCGGTAAAAATATAAGGTATGAATAAAAAATTAAAAAATATTATACCGACGCACCCTTGTTATAAGTTAAGGTGGTTACAAATGAAGACACCATGTTCAACTATTCTCGATTTATGTCAAATAAAAAGGAGACCATCATTTTCAAAATTATATGTGAAATACACAGCAAAGCAGCTGAATTTCATGTGGGTTTGTTTGGAAAAAAGAATGAGTTTAAGTTAATGTTTCCTCCAAATAAAAAACTTTTTATATGACCCCAACATCCTTAAAAGATGTCACATGTCTTCATGTGATTGTTTCATTCCAGCTATGAAGAAACATTAATGATAGAGATGTGCATATATGTATATTAATTACATTTGTTATTCTTTTGTGAGCAAATTCATTTGTATTCCCTATCATATTCAATTCCAACCTCAATTATTAAGTTTCATTCCAAAATGTATTAATTCTCATAAAAGATTAACACAATAACTCAATTTAATATAAACTTGATAAATCCTTTAATCAAGTAGATCTTTATTGATATAAAAGTTAGATTTAATGTTAATAAAAAATGGTTATTTTTAACATAATTTATATGTCTTACATTATAAAGGGGACATGACCACATGGGTGGCTGTGACTAATAATATGAAATGGGTTTTCTATCAATCATTTTCAATGTGCTAACACAATTAAGTACAATTTATCAACTTGTGAAATTAAATTGTGAGGATTAATATATTCTCATTTCATATCACCCCCAGTTTAACTGGTAATTAGAGTTATAAATATGGGATTGTTCTGAATTAGTTAATTAAATAACAATTATAATTGGTACATGGAATTTTGGGTCAATATTAGCTTTGTTTGATATTGATTTTCCCACAATATTTTCTCTAATTTTACTTTAATTATTTTATTACTCAATTTATTTATCAAAATACCAAAATACTATTTATTTAATATATTTTCTTTTATCTATTTAAAAAATAGATCAATCAAATATTTTACCCAAAACTCATATAAAACCTAAAAAAACCCATAGATCAAACAAGCTCTCTGACTAATTAAAAGTAATTTTTATTTAAATATCTTTTTTACGAATTTGTATTCCAGTTTTTATTTATTTATTTTAATAATAATATTATAAATTAAATAATTATTAATTATTTAAAATATAATTTCAAATTAATTAATTGATTTTTAAATTTATATTATATTTGTTTTTCAAAATAATAATTAATCATTATTTTCTTAATATTATAAAAAAATATCATATACAAAATGATATTTTAAACTATATTTTTGTAAATAGTCCATATATAGTTCTATATAATTTAATTATTATTATTATTTTTGTTAGATTATATCAATTTATTTAGATATATGTATAAGAATAATTAATAGTTTTAAATATCAATAAAAAATATTAGATTTTATAATTAGTTTAAAATGTATATCAAAATAATTTATTCTAAAAAATTAAAAATATAATATATTTTTAATAATTAGTTTATAATTTTATTATGAAAAATAATTTTAAAATAATAAAAAGATAAAAAAAAAAAAAGTAAAAAATATTTAAATAAAATATATATTTTACTAAGATTAATATTTATTTGTTAGTAAATTGAGTGAAAATATCAATCATTCTTTAAATAAAATTCTTCTTTGGAAATATTTTAAAATGTATTAATATATAATAATAATAATAATAATAATAATAATAATAATAATAGAATATATAAAAAATAAAATAAAAGGTATTCAATTATTTTAAAATTTTGATTAATTTTATTTGTTTATAAAAAAATTTGTTTGCTATATAAAAATTATTTAAAGAACCAGAATTGAACATGATGTCAAATATTCTAAATTCATTCTACTAAAATGAAGTCATCTGAACTATTTTTTTTTAGAATCAATAAAATGTAAACAAAATGTACAAAAATTGTGGATTATTTAAAAAGTCAGTGATGTTTAATTAAGTTGAAAAATATTTCATGACAACAAAATCATAAGTTAACTAGTCCTGTTTTCATGAAAAACATCCAAATAATGGAGTGAAAATTGGAGGAAATTAATTCACTCTTGTTTGACAGGACAAGAATCATAAAAGGAAAATAGGATTTAAAAGATGATTATTTTCATCAAATATTGGAAATATACTTTTTATAGAAAATAACTACCACCTAACAAAATTAAATTCAGTATCATGTTAAAAAATTGAAAGCTTTTTCTTTTCACAAGATCATATAATGAGAAACAAAAGTTACATCTGCAAGTTTGGTTTGACACCATTTTAAATTCTTTAGTGACTACAAGACTTAAAAGAGAAGCAAAACGCTAAAAAAAAAAAAAAAAAATTACCAGTGGGATATTCTCAATCTTTTTAAAATGCGAAGATTATTCGCACTCCGAATTAGCGTTCTCTAACAATAATAAAATAAAATAACCAAAGGAATTTCTCATGTCCCTTTTTTGGGTTTGTTTTGTTGGTTGTCTATTTTCACAAGTGAAGAGACTTGTATTACTAAAACCTATAGTAGACAAAAAAGAAAATAATCAAAAGCTTTGATATTTTTGTTACATTTTTCATTAAGGTGTGGATTCAAAAGATGAGATCACATTTAAAAACGAGATGCATCTAAACTAGTGAGTGTGACACAAGTTCATAAATCTGGATTTAGAAACAGAAAGTCTTCTGAACAAAGAATGAAGTTCGAGATATTATTATTATATAAATATATACTATAATGGGTTTACAACAACAAACAGAACAAATATATAGATAGAACCAAAGTCAAAGAATTTAGAGCCACATTTGAAACAGGTGGAGAATGGTTCTCTATAGATAGAGGAAACCAGTGATCAAGACATGGAAAACCTTGTGGTTACAAAATCAGCAAGTCATCGCCTGTTCGCTCGCCCAGGAGACTTTTTTTTTAACTTTTCGACCGCTTTATTGGAAGGAAGCAAAAAAATCGCAGCAAGGTCTGGGAAAATGTATTTTCAGACATATCAGATCAAGAAAAATGGAGAAAGCACATTTTCAAACATGATAATAAAGAACCACCCCTAGTTTTCAACCTAAGAAAATTTCAGCTATTAAAATTCCCAACTAAATTAACAAATCGAAAGTATTCGCACATAAACAAGAAAACTTGAACAAGTGTCAAGTTTTGCAAAGAGTATTGTTAAAGAAATCAAAAGAGGTGACGATTTTGAGCTTGTCGATGTAAAAGTGGATTAGTTTGGTCAGATTATCAAAATATTTTTTAAAAAGTTATAAAGAATAAAGAAAGGGTGTTTTAGTATATGGATGATTTGATGAAGAAAAAGTGATGAATGGGATAATAGTTTGTTTGGATTTAATTCAAATAATCCACATCACACAAAGCCTTTGACTTTAGGAGGTGATGTGGCGCTGAGTTGGCTTCCATGTCATGATTCCTTTGATTTCTTTTAACAAGTAGGTAGATTTTTCAAAAACTAATCATGAGTTTAATGAAAAAAATGGATTATTTAGTTTATAATCAAAATAGCCTTAGTATCTAATATTTAAAATGTTATATAAAGAATAAAGGAAGAGCAATAAAGTATATAATTGATGATTTGATAAAAAATAATAATAATTTATGATGGTATAGTTTATTTGGATTCAATTCAAATTATACACATCAAACAAGGCATTTGACAACAGGAAGTGATGTGGTGCTAAGCTGGCAGCCACTTCATAACCTCCTTTGATTAATTTGAAATAGGTAGAATTTCCAAAACAGGTAAGGCAGCTAACTAACCATGAATTTAAAGAAAAAATGGATTATTGGGTAAATTGACCAAAACTATTTAATATTTAAATGATGATTTGAATCATTTGATGAAAGAAATGATTGATGTTAGGATATTAGTTTATTTGGATTGAATTTAAATAATCAACATCAAACAAGACCTTAAACTACAGGAGGTGACGTGGAGCTCAGCTGGAAGCCAGTCATGACCTCCTTTGATTTCTTTTAACAAGTAGGCAAAATTAGCAAAAGGTAAAGACAACTTAAAAAAAGGTAAAGGCACTAACCATGAGTTTCTGCTAGGAATTTAGCAGTTTAGATCACCTCTGGGATTCTTTAATAAAACTCACTTCTGAGACGCCAACAGAAGGCGAAAGAAGGTGTTTGTCATGATTTGCATCGTCAAATTCTGTTAGGTTACTCGTATTAGACATAACGTCTGAACCATCTTCTTCTGTGAAGTTTCAAATTTACCAAAACAAATTGTAAATGAAATGATGGTGAAAACAAATCAAGCTCTCATAGGCCATTATTAATGTAAAACTACCAACCTCCACATGCATGATATTCATGCAGTTGTTTAACCGTAGTTACTTGAAGACTTTCAGGTAGCAGACAACTGCATAAAGAACCTGAAATCAAATGAAATAAATTTTCAATCTAAAATGTTATAATTCCAATTCTTGTATAGATTAAAGAAAATGTGTCTCAAAGTTGACAACTCAGCCTCTCAAAGTCGTCACTATAAATCTGATACTCAAACAGATTGCTAGGATTGAAGGGGGGGGGGGGGGGGGGGGGGGGGGGGTTTTAAGACCATGGTCTTTTCCCTGAAGGAGGCTAACACAAACTCACCCATTTCAATCAAAGGTGATTTCAGTAAAACCGAATTTGAGACCTAAGTCTAATATTTACTCTTACCACTTGAACTACTATGGATGGATGGGACCTGAGCAGTTAATCGCCTTCAAAAGTTCTTTAGTGTTTATTATTTTTGAATGAATTCACTTATGCTTTATACGTCATGATTTGCAGTCTCTTGTTTTGACGGATGATTGTTGTGGGCTGCATTGGATTGTAATTAATAACCACTGTAGTGATTTTTAAATGGGGTTTTCACCATTATTTTGTGCACAAAACAAAAAAAAATGGATTAATGAAATGGGGTTTTGTCCTTTGAAAAAAAATATGAATTCACTCTTCATTGTGTTTCTATCTTCTTTTATCTTTCGAATCCTCAGGGGGGTTCATCATCCTGGCTGCGTTAGCAGTTGAGTCAGCTTTGACTAATGAGTAGGATCTTTACTAAGACCAACCAAATTAAATGTCATATATTAATGATGATGATAAATTACTAAAAAAGGGAAAGAAAGCAACAAATAGAAAGCTCAAGAAGCTCACATACCTAGCTTCGCAAGCCGATTAACCCAACCAGGGATCCCTTTGCCTAAGAGTCTTGTCGACATGTCATTGGTAAAATGGTTGCAATTCTTGTAGATAAGATGATAGGTATCACCATGATACTCAGAAGCCACCCTCTCGATGAATTCTCGGAATTCTGGAGGGGACATGTTTATACAACCAATGGGAATCGAACATCTATAGCTAAAGCCAGGACAACACCTCGGTTCCACTTCAAATACTCCACTAATAGGGAAATCATGTGCTCCAAATCCATATTCCTTTCCATGAACTGCAAAAAATAAAATAAAAACAGATAATTCGACGCGTTTATAGAATTCATTTCATGTATCATCAACGATGCGCCAGATAGAAGCCAAATAACTGCCTCTCTAGAGGATAGTTCTGGTTCATAGTTGGTAGTAATGAGTACAAAAATCTTGAAATGGGAGATTAGAGAGGGTTCAAATCTTGAAATGATATTTTTTTTTTCATGTCATCTACATTGCATTGCATCTACTTGGGAGGGGTGAGGATTTTTCAAATGTATTATCATTTCCTACAGATTTCCTGATGAACCAGGTTAGAGTGAAATCTTTTTTTATTGAAGATTTTATGAAATGAAACAGTTTTGTTTCATCTCATTTATGTTGCATTGTGTCTACTTGGGAGGATGAAGATTTTTTCATATGTATCTTCAACTCTACCCTTTTTTCAGATCTCACTTTTGGAGAGATTTAATTCTATGAAGCAATACACTGTACAATCAAGTTAGGAGATGAGAAAATGTATTAACAAAATAGTCCAACTTTTCATATGTATTATCATTTCCTCTCTACAATTTTTCAATCTCACTTTTTACCCTCTATTGTAACAAGAATATGTAACATCCTACTTCAATCTCATGTCTTTTCAATGAGAATCGAGATTTGATTACTAACTGTATGTTTATTGGCACGATATTAACATACCCATATACATCTTTCAAAGTAGTCTAAAATTCAGGATCATGAAAGAACAGAAGACAGATAACACCCATTAAAAAAATCAGATCAAAAGAACAAGACCTGAACCACACCACAATAGAAAGAAAGATCCAGATTTGAGATGTGGATCTAAAATAGAGGTTGAAGTTAGAAATGCGATCGATATACCTTCGATGCCGGAATGGAAGATTCCAAAGCCGAAGCAAACAGCGTATTGGTTCATCGGAGTGAGGTCGTAGACATTCAATAGGATTCGAGAGTCGACCGCATCACCGTCAAAATCAGGCTCGGGATTGATTTTTGAGGAATTCTCCGCACCCATTTTCTCCCTCTTTAGTGCAGATTAACAGCTGATTTTGCTTTTTGCCGATTTCGTTTTTGGTATTTGTCAGACAAAAGCTCAAAAAAAACATTCCCCCTTCCTTCACTCCATTTATCAATTCTTTCTCTCTCTTCTTTCAGCAGTCAATCCGACACGAGACAAAGCTCAACTCGGCAACCATTGAGTGAAACAAGTGGTGAAATCAGGAAACCATGATCGAAAAATATATTAATTTATTTTGGATATTTTTTTAATAAATTACTATAATATTACATTCAAAATATTATAATAATAGTTTGATTAATCTTTTTATATAGAAAAGCTCTTACCCAAAGTTCAACTCAAAAATAGTTTTATGTTAGAGTTTTTATTTTTATTTTTATTTTTATTTTATTTAAAACTCACTACTCATCTCTTTTTAATATTCAATTAGTTAATTTGGAGTTTTTATTTTTATTTATATTTTATTTAAAACTCACTACTCATCTCTTTTTAATATTCAATTAGTTAATTGGTTATGGTTATCAGTTAGAGTAATATTTAGTAAAAATTGAGTTGAAACAGCTAATACAATATATTTACACATTTGAGTTATATTCAGATTATTTTTTTATTGATGAGAAATAGTTGAATTTTTAATTATATCATTTATAACATGTTATATAATTTCTAAAATTCCTTCCGTAAAGTCGGACCCCAGGAGTTCAATGTTTTCTCAAGTACTTATTAAATTCATAATCTATTAGGTAACATTTTGTATTAATTCTATGTTTTTGTGATATTTTATTTTTATTTTCTCATATTTTGTTTTGTCGTTCTATTTAAATATATTATTATCATAACATGGACAATTTTCAAAAATACAAATTAGTTAATTTATTAAGTAAAATATTAAAAGTTATTTTTTTTTTATTTTATAAATTTAAATTTTAAATTTAATAAAGTATTTGTTAGGATCGGGATCGCCGATAGGGGGCCGGGGTCCGACTAAAAGAATCGCTTATAACAACACACACCAATTGACACTAATCCTGTTAGAGATTAGAACCGTTCTTAACACTACGCAGGTTGTCACAGACTCTTGAACCGAGTTCAAGGGCAAAAATGTATGTTTCAACCTAAAGCAACACACACGGTTCAGTTAAAGAAGGTAGTATAGAGAAATCGGTTGGACTAAGGTAAAGTCGGTTGGGTTGATAAAATGATGGTTCGGTTTGGTTGGAATAGTTAGTGATTCGGTTCGGTTGATAGTATAGCCGGAAATAATGAAGAACACAAGACATAATTTTATGGATGTTCGGAGCAAACTCTCTTACGTCACCCCTTCTTTTCAAATAGTGAGAAGGTTATTCACTAATGGAATATTCAACAACACACAACACAATACGATCGAGTCTTATTTATTGCTCGTCGTTCACTTTACAACACTCATACAGTGATGTAATACACTTTTACAACGGAATGTTTAATGTTTACAACTATTTCACTTTGATCAAGAGAACTATATAAATTCCGTATGTTTTTTTTATCAGATTATTTTCTTCAATGCTTTGGCTTCCTTTTATATGGGAAATATGACAACGGTCATATTTCTCTTTCTTGAGTTGATTGGTCACATGGAGCCATGCCGATCAGAGTAGGTAGCGTGCATGCTTTTCCTTTTGTACACATGGTAACGATGTATTAAGCGGCCGCTTGTACCGTGAATGTTGCTTGTGGACTTTGATAAAATCTGTAATCATTAGATTGCCGCATGCCTTATTTCAGATCCTTCTTCTTCATATTCCCAAGGAATATTTATTACGTCATCTTCAGATTATCCATAGCTTTGAATAATCTTCATGTTGGCTTTAAGATCTTTAATACATTGAGTCAGCCGGACATTATAGGTTTGCAACTCTAGCCGGGCCTAAAGTTAAGCCGATCCGGGTTACTGCGGATGTGATTGAGCCGATTCGGTTTCTCCGAGAGGATGTGTTAATTTTGACATTTCGGTTTGGCCGGTCTGGTTGATCAATTTAGGATTTCGGTTTGGCCGATCTGGTTGATGATGTTCCTGCACATATAGTTAAGAATTGATTAAGTTCTTTGGATAGTTAATTCTCTTTTAATAAATTAACTATCTTGATTTTTTTTAACAATTTCTCCATTTTTGGTTATTTAGAATAAATATTCAAAATTTGTGATTGTTGGCCGGTTTCAAAGAACTTAAATTTATTTGACCGGTTTTTAGAAAATCTATTTTTAAAATATCTTATCAATTTCTCTCATTTTGATGCTTTTAGCCGAAAAGTATCAAAACCAGTATGATGAACAAAGAGTTTAACCAGGGTGGTTCAAAAATATCATAGGTTTGAGAATATAAATTTAGACCGTAAATTCAAAAATATATTAAGTAATAGAATATAAGTTTTAAAAGCATAAAAGTGAAAAGCAAGTTAGAAGTTCAAGAGTTTGGTTTTCCCCTGTTCTTTTTCTTTCGCCTCCTTCGCCTCTCTCTCCCTTCTTTCCGCGTCGAATTCCCAACCGGCTAAGAAGGGTGATCTCGGAGCGGTTCGATCGAAGTTGAAGAAGTCGCCTTCCGATCTTGTCGGTCGAGTATGAGCCCCGGAAGGTGGAGTTCTTCCACTCCGCATGAAATTTGCAATAGTTTCGGCATGTGTGCCTTGATTCGGCTGAGTGTTTGAGGGGATAGAAGGAGTCGGTATTGTTCTGTCTTTGCATTTCCTTGGATTTAGAGGAGCATCATCCTCCTCTTCGTCGTCGGCAAGTGGAACAGTTAGACCGTCTGCAGGATTTGCAACCGTTCGAGGGGTACTCTATCCCGCCCGAGTTATTACTTCATTTATTTGCTTTCTTTTTCATTTATTTGTCCGTTCCCTTGTCATCATGGCAATTGGCTGTTCGTTTTGTTGAGGTATTTGAGCCGCTTCGGCATCTCTTTTTTCGGCTACTTGACAATTGGCCTCCTCTTCTTCATGAATTTCTCGGGCTAAACGTGCATCATTCATTTCAATTTCTTTAGCCGCCGGTCTTTTTCTTCCTTGTCAGCGTGAAGTTTTTGATCCGTTTCTACATCGTTTCAGAACTGATCTTCGGTGGCCACAACCTTGACTTTTCTATCTCCAAAATCTGAGCAGACATGACTTGCATTATTTGAAGTATTTGAGAGGTGGTTGACTCAACCTTCGACTCAACTTTCTCAATATTTGAGTCGGTTGTGGAAGCTCTAGCTTCCACGGAGGCCTGTCATTTAGCCATTGAGTTGTGGACAACATCCTGAATGAGCTCCTTCATTTCGTTCGAGAGAGAAACGACTTCGTGACTTTGCACCGGATGTGGAGAATGTACCGATAAAGCCATCTCCGGTTTGTCTTGGTTGTCCAGATTTGTCTTTGCAGAATGAATATGAATAATGGTCTTACCCGGAGATTTGGCTGATGGGGAAGCAGTTAGTCCGTCTTTTTCTTCCGAGGATTTTTGTTGAATCTCTACCAACTGGTCCCCAGTCGGTCTGGATGACTGACCGATATAAAAAATTGATTTACCCGGTTGTACTCTGTGATGGTCAGATTCTTCAGCCAGATAATACATTTCAACATCTCTCACTATTTCTTCCTCCATCCTCGTGATCTCAGATTTAAGATTGTTCATAATCATGTTCACGATTTCCTTTACCTTCTTTTCCACATCGGTCGATTCACCTTGAGCTTTCTCCATTGTGTCGGTCAGCACCCTCAACTTTGCGTTTGTTTCAACTAGTTTTTCCCTTGCCATGACCAACAGAATGGATGTTGTTTTCGCAAGGTCGAAGACTGTGTCTTCCAAAGCCACCCATTTCGGCCAATATTTGTTTTCAGAATAGTTGGGGAACATATGCCTGAATTATACTTCATTTATTATCTTCCACCATTCGTAGAATGAGTGGGACATATCTTCGGCCAGCTCCTCCGTCATTTTGAGAATCCGTTTTAAAAAGTTGTCGACCTCTTTTTGAGAAATCGGAATTTCAGAATCCGGTGTAGTGTCATGGTTATCCGTCTTCTTATGAAGTGGATTTTGATCATGGTCGGTTGAAGGAGTTTCTTCAACAGCCAGACCGGTGGTGCTTTTCGCTGACTGACTACCTTCTTGCACCAAAGGATCTTCCATCTCTATTTCTTCTTCATTTTCGGCCATTTCTTTGGCCTTGTCATTATCATATATTCGATCATCTTCAGCTGTCTGACTGGTTTCAAGAAGTTTGCTCGTTACCTCGGTTTTTGTGACCCAATTGACAACATCCACAACTTCATTAATTTTATCTGAAGTCCTCTGATGGACTTCTTCAACCGCAACCCCAACAAGCTGGATGGGGGAGTTCTTAGTTTTAGGAATATGAGATCGGATATGGGTAATTATCTCATGGATCGAAACCCACTAAGATATAGGTTTGTCGGCTTTGCTTGCCGATGATTCTACGGGATTTGGTGGATGAACTTGTTCGACTACGTTCTTCTCACCACCCAGATTGGCCGTAGGAATCTTCACATTGACCGGAATAGGATTAGAAGAGGCCGTGCGGTTGGCCGAGTCGGATGGTTTTCAGAGTCGTTTGACTGACTCACCGTTCTATCAGCCACTAGCTTTTTGCTTTTCTTAGCCATTTTCTTGACCGTAGGCTTCTTAGCCTTTGGTTCGGTTTCATTTGCCTTTGGCTTCTTTGCCTTTGGTTCGGTTTCCTTTTACGCTTTTTCCCGTGGAACCTTTTCGGCTATTTGCATGCTCTTTTCAATATTTTCGAAATTTACGATTTTGGATGTGGGGAGAGGAGCACCTGGTCCGATTGGGATCTCAAAATGCTGCAGGATCTTGCCAATCTACATGGCATACCCCAGAGACCAGTTTTTCGTTCCAGCTACCATTACACATAGGTTTTCAAACAACACGCCGACCCAGTCGACCTTATCCCCTCGAATTATGCTGGCCATCATCTCAAACTTGGGACAAGTCAGGTTATCAAAATTACCTCCTTTCCCTTGAAGGGACTTGGAGATAACATCAAGGAGCCACCAGAATTCGAATTTTAACTTGCTCTTCTTCCTGGCGTGTTCGACTAGTTCATCCGAATTTGATATTATCTTTCGCACCTCCACAACTTCGGCTTCCGGTAGATTGGTCGAAACGTCGCGCCCTTCCGAGGGAAGATTAAGGGCTGCAACAAACGTTTCCTCCGAAAGATCGAAGGTCTTCCCGCACACTATCGAAGAAATCACCCTCTTCTTTAAACTAGCATGGTCGAAGAACTCTGTAACTTCCTCTTGATAGAGGGTGAATGGTCCATTCAAGAAGGTTTCCAGCCCAAAATCCTTCAAAGCATCTATCATCTTTTGATTTCGGCGATTCCTTTTTCTTGAATCTCCTTGAAATCGACCTGCAAGATGTAAACGAATAGTGCACTATCACGTCCCATTTTGATTAGAAAAACTTTGAAGAGAGATTGAGAGGATTCAGGATCAATAATAGAAAGAACAAGTTAAGAGAGAGAGAGTAAGCGTAAGAATATAATGAGCCATCATCCCTTTATATAGGAAACGGTTTGTGACGGTTATGAAATCGAACCGTCACGTCTTTCTAGAAAATTGCGCCAATATTTCCCTCCAAAAGTTAATATAGTAACTGTTTGGCGGTAAATTGTGGGCGGTAAATGTGAACGGTAAATGTGAGCGGTAAACCAAGGGCGGTAAACCATGGGCGGTTTGACATATTGGCGGTTAGTCTAAATTTGATCCAGATTATTCTAGTTGCACCGAATTTAGAGATTAGCCGAAGTTTTGGGTTTAACTGAAACTTTGAAATGTTGACCGAATTTTGGAGTTAACCGAAATTTTATTGAGTGAACCGAAATTTTGTATTTGTACGAAGTGATTTAGCCGGAATATTTTAAAAACAAGTGATTTAAAATAAAACATGCTTTTTACGGATAATACATTCGGTCGTACAACAAAAAGACCAAATTGTTCATAAAAATACAAATACGTGAACAAGGATTTAGTCCGAGTTGTTCACTCTCTCATCTCATTCTTCCACGGTTGCACCGATCCTTAATTCGATTCTCCGAATCCAGCTTTCCAGCGAGTCAACGGTTAGAATGTTGGCCGGGCTCACCGGGATTCCTGGTCCAAGACTAGGAATGATGGAGCGAATATATCAGCTAATCTAAGGAGCAAAGCCGATCCTTCTTCTACGGGCATTAATAAACGCCTTTAGATTATCGAAGATGAGAGAGGCCGATGGGCGTGGATTGATTTATTGCGATCGTGATTTCAAACAACTGCCGAGTGTAGTGTTGGCTCGGCATGTGTCCCAGGATGGATCGCTGAATGATGTCCTGGAAAATTTGTAAATGGGGAGCTAGATCGTCTTTGAGGTCATGACATTCGACCGGATTGGCGGTGCTAGAGAATATGTGGCGCTAACGCTCAATTGTCTAGGTGATTAGGGATGGGAAGTCCGAAAATCTTTTGGATGGCAGATTGAAGAACTCTACGAATGAGTCTTCAGTGAGCCGATAGAAGTCATAGTCAATGTAGGTGGTGATGCTTTCATCATCTCTCACCTCAACATTGTTGAAGAATTTAGTAACTTCCTCTTCGAGGATGCAATCTGAACCTTCAAGGAATTTCCTCAACCCGGTTTCAACTAATGGGTAGACGAGGACGTCTCTTGCTCTTGATTCTAGAACAGATTCAAAGTTGATGATTATGGCGTTTCTAAGTTGTGCATTCATCTTTGAGAGTTGAGAGATACACAAGATTTTTAGAGAGAGTGGCGAAGACTTGTGATTTAGATTTATGATGGAGTGGTTCCTTAAATAGGGGAGCTGTTACAATGCATTTAATGAGAATATTTGAAGATATTTGACCGTTACGTGTTGTCAATATTTTCACATTGAATGTTTTGAAGATATGTTACCTTTTCAAGAGAATATGTCACATTGAGAAGGTACACTTGTATACTATTCGACCTATCTTAACTAGTCACGACTTTTGAGGAATGAAGACGTCTTTTCCCAATGTTTTGATTTTGAAATTTTTTGGTTTTAGTTGATTTTCGATTGAATGGATGAAAGAAGCGATAGCTTCTCCCTAAGAAGGTGCCTGGTTTAATAATGGAAGTTTGAACCGAAATTTTTAAAAGAAATATAGATTTTATTAACCGCAATACCTAACCGATATTACAACAAAATTATCACTTTAATATTGATCATTGAAATTACATAACCGATAAGATGACAAAATTAATCGGTTATGAAAGGACAGGTGGATCCTTGAGTTAGTAGTGAGATGGACCAATTTCTGGAGTCTTCTTGGCTTTGGCTTTGTTCCATCGGTCGATTTGTTCTTGGATCATTTCCTTCGTCAATAGCTGGTTCAGATGAAGTGTGATACCTGGACCAAGATGGGTGTTAAGATCAATGAACAAACCGCTTAGCTGGGAAGCGTAGCCGGTTTGTCCCTTTTTAGATAGGATCATCTCCTTCAGGTTATCAAAAATGATCCAGGACTAGTTTACCAAATTTCCTTCGGTGATGGCAACCATCATCTCGAAGATTTGTTGAGTGTATGATTGAGTCTTTTCCTTGTCTAGAACAGACTTACCCAGAATCTCACTCAGAATCTGAAATTCATTTGAAAGTAGGCTCTTGGGTCCCCAGGTGTTAAACGAGATCATAAAGCTAGAGAAGTGGTGACGCATCTTGTCGATGACCACCGAAGAGAAGGTGAGGTCGGTGAAAACCTTCAGTGGTAGCTCGCAAGTTATTGCGAAGTCTGTCTCACTAAAGAGGAAGGATTTGCCTTGGAATTTAGAAAAGATGATATCATTGTGTATCACCCTTGCGGTGTCAAAGAATTCATTGACTACAGCGTAGTCAATGACATATCGATTTTCAAGAAATTTTCTTAGGCCAGAGCCTTCAAGGGATCTAAAAAGACATCGAATTTCTGTGTCTTCAGATTGGGATACCGATTCGAAATCGGCCAGTAGGATTTTCTTGGCAAGAGGGCAAGGCATTTTTCTTGATTGATTTTTGCTTAAGCTTTTGTAGATAGTGATATTTGAAGTGGGATTAGATGTGTTATTTAAATAGCCATGGGTCAGTTAGCAAGTTTAGTTATGTCGTTATTATACTTAGATAAAGTTAACGTGTTAAGTATAATGGTTATTTCCAATAAAAGAGCAATGATGATGACATATTTTTATTATGGTTTAAAGATATTTAGGTGGAGTGTTAGTCTTTCTCTTTCAGTGATGGACACGTGTCGTCACTTTGTTTGAGGGTTAGAAAGTTTTATTTTCATAGGGTAATTATCAAGCATGCAAAACAAACAACGTCCAACTGTCCCAAGTTAACCAAAAATGTACTTATCGAAATTATGGTGTAGTTTTTCGGTTGGTTTTCCATAACTGGTCATATCGAGATAGATTATTCCGGTGTGAATAGATGTCGAGTTTAAGCGACATTTATTCAGTTTAAGGAATAAACCATCTGTTTTACCCAAGTCATTTGAACCGCTCGATTTATGTTCAGATAATATGGTAGAGTGATTTTACCAATCTCAACCGGAGACAACTGTCTGGTTTAACATACTTGACCGTTTATCCCAATAGATTTTTATGCATATGAGGAAAGAGGTTCTGACCGGTTTTTTAAAATATCATGAGTACATTTTGAAAGAAAGTATTCAATCAGATTTTTCAAAAATTCCACGAACATGGTTTGAGAAGCGTGAGCTTCTCCCTACGATCATGCCCCAGTTTTTCATGAGAAAGTATGTTTTTGAAAACATGCAAATTGCATTTAAGACAGAATTTGTTTTCTATCAGCAAGTCCTAAGATATTTCGAAAGAAAGAAAACTTAACTTCCTGTAGTGGCTTAGTGAAGATGTCAGCCACTTGCTGTTTGGTTGATACATATTCCAGCCGGATATGTTTCTGTTGCACATGTTCCCGGATGAAGTGATGCCTGATATCGATGTGTTTTGTTCTTGAGTGCAGCACCGAATTATATGTAATAGCTATCGCGCTGGTGTTGTCACAAAAGATCGGAGATTCCTCAACAGTTACTCTGAAATCCTTCAATTGCTGTTGGATCCAGAGGAGTTGAGCACAGCAGCTTCTAGCTACTAAGTACTCTGCCTCTACGGTTGAAGTTGCAACTAAAGTTTGTTTCTTACGATACAGGAAACTAGCCGGTCTCCCAAGAATTGGCATGTACCACTGATACTTTTTCGGTCTATCTTGCAACCTGCATAATCTGTGTCAGAATAACTTATTAGGTTGAAACTAGAATCCTTTGGATACCACAGTCCCACATCTTGAGTGCCTTTTAAAGTATTTTAGAAGTCATTTAACAGTGGTGTAGTGAGATTGTTTTGGATTTGCTTGAATCTTTCGCATACACCGACCGCAAACATGATGTCTGGTCTGTTGGCTGTTAGATATAAAAGTGAACCGATGATCCCTCGGTAAGCCATTATTTCTACTCCTTAACCGTCTTCGTCTTTATCTAGTTTAACGGATGAACTCATTGGAGTAGCCACTTCAGCACATGTGTCCATTCCAAATTTCTTTAACAATTCGATTGTATACTTGGATTGGTTAATGAAGGTTCCTGTTTTGATCTGTCGAACCTGGAGACCTAGAAAGAAACTCAATTCCCCCATCATACTCATTTCAAACTTATCGGTCATCATTTTTGAAAATTTATTACAAAACTTTGGATCGGTTGAGCCGAAAATTATGTCATCCACATAAATTTGAACAAGTAAAATGTGTTCCTTTTTCTCAAATTTGAATAAGGTTTTATCTACCGACCCTATTGTGAAATCATGATCAAATAATAATTTTGTTAAGGTATCATACCAAGCTCTACGATCTTATTTCAAACCGTAAAGGGCTTCATTCAGCCGATACACATGACTTATTAATTCTGGCTTTTTAAAACCGGGAGGTTGTTCAATGTAAACCTCTTCACTTAGCTCACCGTTTACAAATGCGCTTTTAACGTCCATTTGAAATAATTAGAAATTTTTCAAGCCGCAAACACAAGAAAAATTTTAATGGCTTCAAATCTAGCCACAAGAGTACATGATTCTTCAAAATCAACGTCTTTTTCCTGTTTGTATCCTTGGGCTACTAATCTAGCTTTGTTCCTCGTAACCAAAACGTCTCCATTGAGTTTATTTTTGAACACCCATCTTGTTCCTATAACCGATTGGTGTTTCGGTCTTGGAACTAGATGCCAGACTTTATCGATAGAGACGGGGGTCTGGCTATTGATGAAGGCTTATGAAAAAAACGGGTTGAAAGAAATCTTGTTAAGGATTTAATTCGCTTTATATTCTACGCAAACCTTTGTAAACACTTGAAACAGATTCAAGGCGGAATTGTTTACTTGGGTTTGAAGCTCAATATGAAGAATGAGAAGATGAAAGAAATAAAAGAACACAACAATTTGTTTATGGATGTTTGGAGAAACTCTCCTACGTTACCCTTCTTCCAACCACCGGAAGGATTCACTATAATATGATTAGAATCAAATACAATTTACACACACTTAGCTCACTATTGAACAGAACACACTATGTTCAATTTACATTATGAAGAATATCACTCAGCTAAAGGTGTTTTTGATTCTAGCTCTCTCTTGATTCACACAAAGTACAATCAGGAAAGCAGCTTCACAATATGAATATTCAAAGGCTTGATTTCTCTCTCTGAAATGTCAGCCAGCAAGATTGTAGATTGTGGATTATCAAGACAGATTGTCCGTTGTCCTTGAGATTTGATAAATACTAGACAGAGACTAACTGTCGAATCTTTTAGAATGATACGTGGCACTCTTCCATTGGAAAGCCTCCATAGTACACAACAGGTTCTGAGCACAAGGATCATGGCCGTACACCAACTGGTAGTGTGCCGAATATTCCATCAGAGATGTACCTGCAAAACAAGTAATATGAGGAAAATTCTCTTACGTGGCATTCATTGGTTGGTTGCATATAACTGTTGTACTAATCTTCACTAGAAAGTGAAGCAGGAGTAGAGTACATCTATAGCACGTGGGTAGGCGGGTGCTAGCTTCAAGCATACTGCTTAAGCTTAGCATTAGACATATTTTAGTTAGACGACCTCGTCTAATGAAATTAAACATCTCCGTCTAAGAGCAGAATCCATTAGACCGCCTGGTCTAATGGGATTAGACTTACGTCTAATTATAATCACTTCAGACTAATCTGAAGGAGTTCGACTTACGTCTAACTTTCACCAATTAGACTACACGTTTAATTGTTACAAACCATTAGACTGCACGTCTAACTCCACTAAGTTAGACTGCACGTCTAATTCCGGTTCTACTTCAGACTTGTCTGAAGGAGTTAGACTTACGTCTAATTCCGGTTAAACTTCAGACTAATCTGAAGGAGTTAGACTTACGTCTAACTTTCACCAATTAGACTGCACGTCTAATTGTTACAAACCATTAGACTGCACGTCTAACTCCACTGAGTTAGACTGCACGTCTAATTCCTGTTCTACTTTAGACTTGTCTGAAGGAGTTAGACTTACCTCTAACTTTCAAGATCTTTTAGACTGCACGTCTAACTCCACTGAGTTAGACTGCACGTCTAATTCTATGCATCTAATGCCAAATCGGTCTAATGAGCCTCATTAGAGCCAAATCTCATGAAATATGATTTCGATACACCTGCATCAAAAAGCATAAATCATTTCATCATCAAAATCCCAATAGTTAAATTATTTCAACACTTAGTCAAAATAATTTGACCCAACAATTTCCCATTTTTTGATGAAGAAATTGAAAACCTGCATATATATATATACTAAAATACGCATTCATCATATAAATAAGCAAAACCCTGTTCACTTACATCATACATCACAAACTTCCAACACCAATATTCAAAACATTATTAAAGAAACATTATTTGAAAGACTTAAACAGAGCAGGAGAAAAGAAATTATTGTTCTTCCCTTTTTACTCGAGGATCGGTTGGACTCATGTCTTGGCCGGTTAACATGTTGAGAAAAGGAGGAAGACTGCGACCACCACGACCGCTTCCACTCGATCTACCATTAAGATCACCGCCACTAGCACGACCTCTTTGATCAAAACCAGATTGCCTACCACGACTACCACCACTGCTTCGGCCTCCACGATCACCACCGCTTCGACCTCCGCCTCTTTTGGTTGGCCTAGGATTTTTATCGATGCTTGGTTCTCGTCTAGATCTAGTGCCGGTTGACACACCATCACTTCTTCTGCTTGACTCGCCTTGGGTGATTCGAGGTTGATCCCTTTCAACATCTGATTTCGCCTTCTCTTTTGCTTGAAACTTTCTTGCAATAGAGTCATCAAATTTCAGTCGTTCACCATCATTTCTTCTTAAACATCCTTGGATTTCAACCATCTGGTTCTTTATCAAGTTGAGTTCATCCAAAGTCTCCCCATGACGATCATCATTGATGTGCCTTTCAAGGTCCATCATTTCAGATTGACGACTGTAGAGCTTCTTTTCAAAATTAGAGAAGTTTAAATTTGAGATCTGAGTTTCATATGTGTTCTTATTCAGAGTATTATCCAACTCAGTAAGAACTTTGATGACTTCAGCAAAATCCTTTCTTTCTTCTTTCTGGGTGTTCAAAGCTTTTATCATATTTGATCCCATTGAAACCACGTTCTTCTGAAGGGATGAGAGCACAAAAGTCATAGACTTTAGAAGCTTAATACCGTCAGCAGAGGATTCTTCGATAGATGAGTTCTCTTGAGATTCTACTGCCATACTCTGAATGGGTTCAAAATGGGTATGAATCTGCATGGATTGCTCCGGTTGATCCTTTTCAGTCACCTTAGCAACTTCATTCTGCTCGTCTTATAATAATTCCCTTTCAGCTCTCTGAAATCTTTCATACAGATCTCCCTTATAGTGAAGAGGATTGTTGACATTTTCATGAACACTTCCCGCAATGATGTTGGGGAATGGAAGAGGCCTGACAAATCCAGCATTTTGATCTTGTTCCTCCTTAGATGATGAACTCTCTTCTTCAACATCTTTGTCTTTGGAGGGTTCCCCCTCAGATTTGATAATCTCTGGCTGATTTACTTCAGCCACCTTCTCTTGGGCTTCCTCTGTTCTCACAACAGGGGCTATAACAACATTTTCATCAATAGGAGCTTGAACAGACTCCTCAACTACATCTTCTTCAACCACTTCTTCTTCATGCGTTAGAAGAGTTTGTTCAGGCTCTTAAACAATCACTTCTTCTCTTAGCTGAGGATTCTCTTGAATAGGTTGATCCAAAATACGTCTTTCTTTATCAGAAATATTCCCAAATTCAATCAAGAGAGAAGAATCTAGCTCATCTGTATCATCATTAACATCAAAGATATCCATAGGTTCATCATCATCAAAAGGTTTTGCTCTAGAGCAATTAGCGCCATGAACGTCGGGTAACAACCGAAATTTAATATCCATGATGTCATCCAATCTCTTTAACACTTTTACTTCCACTTCAGAGCCTCTTTCAATGGGATTAAAATTAGCCTTTCTGGCTTCAAGAAATGGGAATAATGCTCTTCCACATAAGCATGCTTCAAAAAGATCTTTTCTCTTTAGAGCATCAGCCACATCTGAAGTTTTAGCCCACTTGAGAACTTTCTTCTCATTGGCTACACGTTTCTTCCATTCTCGGACTATTGTAGAATTTGATAGGGCTTCATTGTACTTAGCAGACAATCTTTCCAGGGACCATGATTCAAAAACTTCTGATCTAACACGAGGTCAACAATGCCTGTTACCTCCGATACCTCTTCATAAACTGGGGTTTCAATATTCTTACCTTTTCTAACAACCTCAACGGGTTTTGGAGCGGGTCTGGGTTCACTAAAAATAATTCCGCATGACAGCCTTGCGAAACGTATCAACTCATACGTCGATTGGGGTTTCTTACACAGCTCAGTAGTGAGCTCTACACGAGTGACCTTCCCGGCTACTAAGGAATCCTTAGGAACGAGATTTGGCGAGGGAGAGTCTCTGATAGTAACAGAGGACTCCTTTTCATCAGATTTACCAGCAACAAGGGTGAGAATTGCACCTTGTTCTAGTTGAACAATTTCTGTAGCACCTACGGCTACTTGATCGGGTTGAACAACAAGAGACTCATTCTTGTTAACATTTTCAATATTTGGACCGGTTGACTCAACAGCAGGCCCTTCAGCAGATTCTCTTACAGGAGAAAAGACTGATTCATTTTGTTCCATTACAGGAACATTAAACTTAGGCACATCGACCAAAGGTCTAGAGGAGGTTACCTTTAATGATTTAGACGCACGGGGCGCCTTCTCCTTCTTTTCCTTTGAGACACTGGATCTCGAGGGCTTTCTCAGGATGGTCGCCGGAGAAGACATAGAGGGCATGGGAATGGTAGCAAGTGCATCTGGACCTTGCCCGATTCTTGAATCGACTGATTCAGAATCTTTCTTCGTGGAGCTTTTCAGACTAGAGGAACTGACCTCCGATTCATTCACCATCTTTGATCTCTTTGCCCCCGTTGACATAATGGAAGCAGACGGCTGTTTGGATCGAGTGGAAGGCTTACCACTTGTTTGATAACTGGATGCACCTGAGGCAGATTCCATATTGTTCTTCATCCTCATCAGGGTACTAGCGACTGTAAGGGCAGAAAATACCCTAGGAGTGTTGATCTGCTCAGGTTCACCCATAGGAACCCCCAAATATTCCATCAATCGACTCAGTTGAGCCGCATACGTTATGATTTCCTTGTTTTCCTAGAAGATAGAAAAGCAAATGTTCTAGAAAGGGTAGTTGCCCAGTTTACCTGGATTCCCTTTTAGATGGCGCACATATAGTCGAAACGGTCTTGACTATAGAGATGAAAGGAACCAGACTTCCCTTGGAGGGCTTTTGCAATCAAATCGTTCAGCAAAATGAAGTGAGGTTTGAGGACCTTCTTATTTCCATTTACATGGATCATCGAACCATCTGCAGAAAAGGCCTTCTTCATTTCTTGCATAATATCGGATGAAAGATTCATGTAGAACGTATGCCCCTCCGTCAGAAGTTCAAAGAACTCTTCATATACAGTTTCATCGAAAGATATTTCCACGCCGTTGACGGTTATTACGATGGATTCACCCACCATTGTTGTAGATTTGAAGAACTCGCGAACTTCTTTTTCATAGAATATAAATGGACCACTAAGATACTTCCTCAACCCAGAATACTCTAAGGTTTTGAACATATACACTACTTCCGGCTGATCTAGGGTGTAGACCGATGGAAAATCTACCTGCAATGTACAATGACCCAGAGTGATTCTCTTGTTCACCATTTTTAGAGGAATATGAACAGACACGAGATTTCAGAGAGATTTAGAGAGAGGAATGCAAAGAAAAACTAGGGTTTTTAAGTATTTTGAGATATGAAAAGCTTTCAAACTCATGCAAGGATGTCCTTATATAGACAAAGAAAAGATATACAAAATAACCGTCACTTTTCTTAAGGGTATGGCCCATCAATAAATATTAGACGTCCTTTCCAAAGAGTCATCATTAAAAATGAGGGTATATCAGTCATTTTCTCTAAACTTGAAAGACACGTGTCTTCATGTTGGTAAGAGATGACTGTTTAATATTTTTAGCGGGAAAAATGAATAGCTCTCCACGTGGGACAGCTGTCCTTGATCAGTCTAATCGACACGTAGTTAGACGTTTTTCTTACTGCATAAATCCATATAACTAAATGTCTATTAGACGGATGAGTCAATTAACGCATACGTCTAATTCCGTGTTGTATAAAAATACGTTTAATGTCTATTAGACTTGTACGTCTAATTACGCATTAACACCCCGTGTTAGACGTGTGTTTGGTTAGACGTGAGCATCCTCTTGCTCATGACGTAAAAACATCTAACGTCTATTAGATGTGTACGTCTAACCATGTAGGTTTTAAACCTCAACATATAGACTTAAATGTATAGATTGTGAGCAAAAATACGTCTAAATACGGACCATTTCTTTTAGACACATTTGTCTAATAGACCGATTAAAGATATTCGTCTAGAGAGTATCCTTATTTCCAAATAATTTTTTTTATTCTCATTTTGTATAGGGATAGAAAAACATGAGAAATAGTTTTGTGGTCCAAGGACCAAAAATATTTTTAACAAATGAAAACGTTTTATCTACTGAAATGGCAAAGGCCATTGTTGATCTTCTAGGCTGTGTACTCAAAAGAGTATTCTTCTTGCTTCCTTCCTACAATCCTCCTGCATCACCTACAAAAGAAACTATTTACACATTTTGGTACCCATATTCAATTGGGTCCTCGATCAATTAGTCCCTTAGGAATCCATATTTGAGTTATTCTGATGGATATCTCATTTTGTGTTGTGATTAATGCATATGATTTTGACTTAGCAGATGACTTTCTGCTAGCCACTGATCCCTTAGCTTTTGAAGAAGACTTTCTTTTAAAACTCCTTGACTTAGAGTCAGGTTTTAGATTGCCAGACTTGTTACCTGCTTCCAGCTTATTCTTAAGCCAACTAATAGTCGGCGGAACATAAATTATTTCATTTTTGAAAGCTACTTCTTCATGAATAGAATCAGATTCAATGTCAGTCATACTCCCTTTGACAAAGCTTATTAGCTTAAACTTGTCAATTACTGAGTTGGACTTTTTGCATGACAGGTTAAGGTCATTGCTATCAAATCCCAATCCGGATCTAGATCCAGCAGGTTTCAACTTGCTGATCTGATATTTGACAGCTTCTCTAGATCTTGTCCATGCTCATACAACATAGTTTAACCTCTTGTTTTCAGATGAAAGAGTTTGAATCTGTTCTTTGAGCATCTTATTCTCAGATAAGATCTCTTCAACCTTCTTTTCAAAAACGTTTGACTCTTCAGTTTGAAATAGTGTTGGTTTGTTTATATCTGGTGAAAATTTAGTTTCATTTAGGGATTCTGCTAGGTTTTTGTACTCGATGACCATGTCATCTAGTGCAGCTACTAGTTGTTCCCTTGAAAACCTTTCGGAAGAGAAGTCAAATACCTCAGTCTCCTGAGTCTTTTCTTAATCTTCTGTTGCCATGAAGTAGGTCACTTCTTCTTCATCACTTTCACTGGATGAGAAGTAGGAGCCACATTTGCTTCTTTTGTTCTTCCTATCACCCGCCATAAGAGCGTTCAGCTCTTTTCCATCATCCTTGACATCTTCACATTCCGGCTTCCGACATTCCGATGCATAATGACCTTTAATACCACAGTTAAAACAAGTAACATTAGCTTTAGATTTTTTATTGTCTTTAGAATTTTAAGAGTTTGAGTTAGAGTTGCTCTTCTTCATGAAGTTGCCAAACTTCTTCACAAAGAGAGACATGGCGTCGTTGCTCAGCTGCTAAGCTGCTATCTTCACATCCAGAGCGGTTGGTGGCTCTTCAGCAGTCACCAGCGCCTTGGCAATGATAACGGATGTGGGTTGATCTACTTCCATCCTACAGTTCAGCTCGAACTCATAGGCCTTGAGATTAGCAAAGAGATCAAAGAGAGAGATCTTGTTAAGATCTTTGGATTCTCTCATTGCCATCGTCTTTATGTCCCATTCTCTTGGAAGAGCACGCATGACCTTGATAGCAAGCTCACGGTTGCTATAGGTCTTGCCTAGGATGGACAGGAAGGAGACACTCTTGCTGAATCTGGTGTCGAAATCGTTCATTGTCTCACCAGGACACATCTTGAAGCTATCAAATTGCTGAGTGGAAACCATGATCTTGTTTTCCTTGGTTTGCTCGTTGCCCTCACATAGTTGGGTGAGTCTGTCCCAAACCTCTTTGGCAGTATCGCATTCGATAATGTAGTTGAACATGCTGTCATCGAGAGATCTGTACATAACATCAAGAGCCATGTTGTTCAGGTTGTTCTACCTCTTTTCATCAGCGGTCTAGTCAGCTTTCTCCTTATCAATCTTGATAGGACCTTCTGTCACAACACTCCACATGTCGTCATGAAGAGAAGAGAGATGAGCGCGAACTCTTTTCTTCCATACAATGTTGTTTTCTCGAGAGAAAGTTGGAATGGCTGTAGCACTGTCATCTTTAGTTATGGTCGATATTTTTCAGGAAAAACTTGAGAATAGATACAGTGCTCTGATATTGATAGGATCGGCTTTATCGATATAGACGGGGGTCTGGCTATTGATGAAGGCTTATGAAAAAAACGGGTTGAAAGAAATCTTGTTAAAGATTTAATTCGCTTTCTATTCTATGCAAACTTTTGTAAACACTTGAAACAGATTCAAGGCGGAATTGTTTACTTGGGTTTGAAGCTCAATATGAAGAATGAGAAGATGACAAAATGAAAGAACACAGCAATTTGTTTATGGATGTTCGGAGAAACTCTCCTACGTCACCCCTTCTTCCAACCACCGGAAGGATTCACTATAATATGATTAAAATCAAATACAGTTTGCACACACTCAGCTCACTATTGAACAGAATATATTATGTTCAATTTACAAGATGAAGAATATCACTCAGCTAAAGGTGTTTTTGATTCTAGCTCTCTCTTGATTCACACAAAGTACAATCAGGAAAGCAGCTTCACAGTATGAATATTCAAAGGCTTGATTTCTCTCTCTGAAATGTCAGCCAGCAAGATTGTAGATTGTGGATTAGCAAGAAAGATTGTCCGTTGTCCTTGAGATTTGATAAATACTAGACAGAGACTAACTGTCGAATCTTTTAGAATGATACGTGGCACTCTTCCATTGGAAAGCCTCCATAGTACACAGCAGGTTCTGAGCACAAGGATCGTGGCCATACACCAACTAGTAGTGCGCCGAATATTCCATCAGAGATGTACCTGTAAAACAAGTAATATGAGGAAAATTCTCTTAAGTGGCATTCATTGGTTGGTTGCAGATCGCTGTTGTACTAATCTTCACTAGAAAGTGGAGTAGGAGTAGAGTACATCTATAGCACGTGGGTAGGCGGGTGCTCGCTTCAAGCATACTGCTTAAGCTTAGCATTAGACGTATTTCAGTTAGACGACCTCGTCTAATGAAATCAAACATCTCCGTCTAAGAACATAATCCATTAGACCGCCTGGTCTAATGGGATTAGACTTACGTCTAATTATAATCACTTCAGACTAATCTGAAGGAGTTAGATTTACGTCTAACCTTCACCAATTAGACTGCATGTCTAATTGTTATAAACCATTAGACTGTACGTCTAACTCTACTAAGTCAGACTACACGTCTAATTCCGCTTCTACTTCAGACTTGTCTGAAGGAGTTAGACTTACGTCTAACTTTCAAGATCTTTTAGACTACATGTCTAACTCCACTGAGTTAGACTGCACGTCTAATTCCGGTTCAACTTCAGACTAATCTGAAGGAGTTAGACTTACGTCTAACTTTCACCAATTAGACTGCACGTCTAATTGTTACAAATCATTAGACTGCACGTCTAACTCCACTGAGTTAGACTGCACGTCTAATTCCGGTTCTACTTCAGACTTGTCTGAAGGAGTTAGAATTATGTCTAACTTTCAAGATTTTTTAGACTACACGTCTAATTCTATGCATCTAATGCCAAATCGGTCTAATGAGTCTCATTAGAGCCAAATCTCATGAAATATGATTTCGATACACCTGCATCAAAAAGCATAAATCATTTCATCATCAAAATCCCAATAGTTAAATTATTTCAACACTTAGTCAAAATAATTTGACCCAACAGTCTTCATTGAGTTTATTTTTGAACACCCATCTTGTTCCTATAACCGATTGGTGTTTCGGTCTTGGAACTAGATATGCTAGACTTTATTTCTCTCAAACTGATTTAATTCCTCTTGCATTGCTAAGATCCAATCGGGATCTAACAGTGCTTCATCCACCTTTTTCGGATCAATTTGTGATATAAAAACCGAGTTTTTATATTCTTCAAGAACTGGTGCCTAGTTTGGATAGGTGATGAGGGGTTACCTAATATTAGTTCAGGAGGATGATCTTTGTTTCTCTTAAGGATCAGTTCGGTTATGTCTCCCAAGTGATCGGTTATCTGATCAAGGTTAGACAGATCGGTAGGCTGATCAAAGTCAGGCTGACTGATTTCCTCAGTGGACACTGAAGTGTCAACTTCCTACTGTGGAGCAGCTTGATCCGACTGAATTTCAGCATTAACCGCTTGATCATATACAAACCTTCTAAAGACAGGAACCTCATCTTGAACATCGGATTGGATATCCATGTTTTCCAACCGATTATGTAGATCAAAGAATGAAGTAGTGTTACGTTCAATCAATTCATCAAAGACAATAAATTCTTCAATAGTTAAAGTCCTAGTATTATATACTCTATATGCCTTACTTATAGCTGAATAGCCCAACATTATTCCTTCATCTGATTTAGCATCAAAAGCGGTCAAATATTGTTTGCCGTTTATGTGAATGTAACATTTACAGCCAAAGATCCTAAGATACCGGATGTTAGGAACTCTGTCATACTATACTTCAAACGGTGTTTTATTTAGTCTTTTGTTGATCATAGATCGGTTTTGTGTATGACAAGTAGTGTTAATAGCTTCAGCCCAAATTTTTTGAGCAACACCTGAATCGGCTATCATGAACCTTGCGGATTCCTTGAGAGTTCAGTTTCTTCTCTCAGCCAATCTGTTTTGTTGAGGAGTCCTAGCACTAGACAACTCGTGCCTAATGCCGGAATCGTCAAGGAATGCAGTTAACGTACTATATGTAAATTCGATTCTCCTATCACTTCTAATCTTATTTATTCATATTGATTTCTCATTTTGTAATCTCTTAAGTAGTTTAATCAAATTTGGAGTAGCTTCCTTTTAGGAGACCAGAAAAATTACCAAAGTGAACCGGGAATAATCATCAATAACAACCATAGTGTAATGCATACCGCCTAGGTTTGTGACCCTAACCGGTCCAAATAAATCTATATGAAGTAATTCTAAGCATCGGTTAAATTGAATATTTCCCTTACTTTTAAAAGTTGCCTTTATTTGTTTCCCCATTTGACATGCGGAACATACTTTATCTTTAGCAAATTTCATGTTCGGAATTCCTTGAACTAGTTCTTTGGTACTAACAACATTAATATTTTTGAAGTTTAAGTGGTTTAGCCGTTTGTTCCAGAGCCAGTTCAGATCGTTCTTAGCTATCATGCAGACTGGGTTTTTAGTTTTCATTTTCCAAACCACTTTGTAAATGTTTCCTAACCTATTTCCGGTCAATAAAACGTTAACCTAAGTATTCATAACCAGAGATGCATATTTATGAAATTCAACCGTGTATCCTACATCACACATTTGACTAATGCTTAACAGGTTATAATGCATATTTTCAATAAGAAGTACATTGCTTATAGTTAGGTTGTCATGGACAATCTTACCCTTCCCACGGCTCTACCTCTAGAGTTATCGACAAACGTAATCATTGCACCGGATTCATGTATGATATCGGTTAGTAGTCCAATGTTTCCAGTCATGTGTCTTGAACAACCGATGTCCAAATACCATTCCAAGTTCCCTAGCCGCTTGCTTTTCTGAATCTGCAAAAAATTAATATTTACACCTATTTGGTACCCACTTTTACTTGGTTCCGTGGTTGATTAGTCCCTTGGGAATCCAAACTTTAATTAGTCGGATGACTTTCCCAGTAGTGGTGTTAATTATTTTACCGTTACCTCACTTGACATCTCTCTGTCTGCTAGTTGGTGTTTCATTGTATCATCGTGTTGGTGAATGTTGAGTTGTTCTGTATAATCGTCTATCGGTTTCATTTCTTACCGGTCAATTTCCTTTCATTCTCTTAGGATGAAGCCATTTAACCGTGTCGGTTGGACTTACATACTTAATTTCCTTAGTTAGTGTATGTCATGATCTGCCTCGGTATCAGTTGAAGTACTCTTAACGAAGCTTATGAACGGAAGTTTATTCTTGTTGAGGTTCAACTCTTTGGAATGTGTCCGGTTAGCTAATTTATCGCCTTTGTATCCAAGGCCAAGCTTGCATTTGGGATGTCTTTGGTAGTTAGACTTCTGGTTCACGGCTTCACTAGATTTCTTACAAGCAGCCATGACGTACTTAGATCTTTCATTTTCTTCGGTTAGCGATTGAACTATCTCCTTGAGCTTCTCGTTTTCATAAGATAGTTCAACCGATTCATTGTTCTTAGTTCCACTTGATTCACCGTTTTGGAAGTTGCTTGGTTGATCAGTATGGACGTTCAACCGGATTGGTACAAGGGTAGATAGGTTCTTAAACTCAATAAACATGTCATTGAGAGTAGTGACCAAATCATCCTTGGTAAATTCTTCATAAGAGAAGTTGAATACCTCTTCCTCCTTGGCCATGAGACAAGGAAACTCGTTGTTATCGTTCTCCATATCGGAATAGGCCCAGTAGCTCGTTGTTATCGTTTTCATATCGGCTAGTAGTACCTTCTGAATTTCTTTGCCTTCACCGAATTGTTGATATTCAACTCTTTGGTTATTGTCAGCCGGTCTACGATCATCTGGCCTTCGGTCATCTCTCCCATGTCACTCCGACCTGTAATAATATAAAGCGTTACAATTATAACATCTAACATTAGATTTATCACCGTATTTGTAGTTGTAGTTGTAGTTGTTGTTTGATGGTTGACTCTTTTATATGAATCTTTCGAATTTTCTTGCAAGCATGGCCATCGCATCCTCGGTAAATTTTTCAGCGGTTTTGATTGGTGCCAGAATGGTTGGCTCCACTGATATCATAAGGGCTTTGTTTGCGGTTAATGTTAAGGATTATCTTCAACCCGAGATCTCATCTCGAACTCGTATATTTTCAGATCCTCAAACACATCATGCAGATTCATTTGCCCGAGATTGCTTGATTTTCGCATCACCATGGTTTGTATGTCCCATACACTTGGTAGAGATCTCAATGATTTAACAATGATTTCCTTGTTATCGTATCTCTTTCCAAGTGTATACAATTCTTTTACCACACTGGTGAACCGATCACTAAATTCCTTCATGTTTTCTCCTAGCTTCATTATAATATTCTCGTACTTCTGAGTTGCCACCAGTATCTTATTTTCCTTAGTCTTTTCGTTTCCTTCATGGAGCTGAATAATTGTTTCCTAGGCTTCCTTTGTATTTTGACTATCTCTGACTTTGACGAAAGTGTTTCTGTCTAGAGATTTGAAAATGTGTCTCTTGCAATAGTTGTCCAGGTTGTTTCTTCTCCTATCTTCAGCCGTCCATGTACCTTTCTCTTTCTCAATCTTCATCGGACCTTCTTTCAGGATGAATCTCATTTCATCATCCGTAGTAATCAGATGTAGATACATCTGAACCTTCCAGTCGACAAACGCCTCACTGTTTAGCATAGGCAGCCTCTCATTGTGAGTCATATTTGCTAGCTTTTTGGTTGCTTGAGTGTTAATATTCCTGCTCTAATACCACTTGTTAGGATCGGGATCGCCGATAGGGGACCGGAGTCCAGCTAATGGGAATCGCTTACAACAACACACACACACCAATTGGCACTAATCCGGTTAGAGATTAGAACCGTTCTCAACACTACACAGGTTGTCACAGACTCTTAAACCGAGTTCAAGGGAGGAAATGTCTGCTTCAACCTGAAGCAAAACGCACAGTTCAATTAAAGAAGGTAGTATAGAGAAATCGGTTGGACTGAGGTAAAGTCGGTTGGGTTGATAAAATGATGGTTCGGTTTGGTAGGAATAGTTAATGATTCAATTCGGTTAAAAGTATAGCCGGAAATAATGAAGAACACAAGACAAAATTTTATGGATGTTCAGAGCAAACTCTCCTACGTCACCCTTCTTCTCAAATAGTGAGAAGGTTATTCATTAATGGAATATTCAACAACACACAACACATTACGATCGAGTCTTATTTACTGCTCATCGTTCACTTTACAACACTCACACAATGATGTAATACACTTTTACAACGGAATATTTAATGTTTACAACTGTTTCACTTTGATCAAGAGAACTGTATAAATTCCGTATGTTTTTTTTATCAGATTATTTTTTTCAATGCTTTGGCTTCCTTTTATATGGGAAATATGACAACAGTCATATTTCTCTCTCTTAAGTTGATTGGTCACAAGGAGCTGTGCTAGTCAGAGTATGTAGCGTGCATGTTTTTCCTTTTGTACATTTGACAACGATGCATTAGGCGGCCTCCTATACTGTGAAGGTTGCTTGTGGACTTGGATAAAATCCATAATCATTAGATTGCCACATGCCTTATTTCAGATCCTTCTTCTGCATATTCCCAAGGAATATTTATTACGTCATCTTCAGATTATCCATAGCTTTGAATAATATTCCCGTTGGATTTAGGATCTTTAATACGTTGAATTAGCCGGATATTATCGGTTTGTAACTCTAGTCGGGCCTGAAGTTAAGCCGATCCGGGTTACACTAAAAAAAAGACAAAGAAAAAAAGAAAAAAGAAAAAAATCTAAGTGCACAACAAACCAAACAGAACAAGTTCATGACCAAATCTCAAATCAAACCACACACAAAACTAATGTTTTCGAGTTTTTCATCAACAACTCATTTTCTCTCTCCTGGACACATTTTCTCACATCCGGCAGAGCTCATTTGGGAAAGCTTCAGCCCCCGTTGGACCCAATCAACTAGAGAAAAGGGAAAAGGGAAAATGACCTCAAAGTCACGAGAATCAAGAGACACCAAAAGGAGAGCTCCTATTTGAGAAAAAAAAATAAAAAGAAGAAGGGATAGACGGAGGGAGAGAGAAAATGGGTGCAAGAGAAAGGACAATTTGTTGAACCAATTGAAGCTCGGTGATTTTGAGGATGTAGAGTTGGGGAGTTTCTTTTGGCTTCGGAATAAATTAGAGCAGTTTCTTGGGGTGATTTGTTAGTCTTGTAAACTCCTAAATTGCTTTGATTTATCATGTAAAGTCTTGGACGTCTAAGAATATGTTTGATTACTAATGTTATTTTTGTGTTAAAGTCATCTTTAATTCAAATGGTAGGTGTAACTAATAACTTGGTTTTAAATATGTCATAGAAGGATTCTAACTGAATGTGAAGTTTGTAACGAACAAAAAAAAGATTTCAGATTTTCTGAAAATCTATTATGTGCAGGTGGTGTTGTGGTTTAAGTTGTGGTTAGGCATGCTCCAAACATAGATGGTGAATCTGTTGTAAATGTGTTATATACTAATACAAGTAAAAATAGTCAAAGTGTTTACTTTTAGAACACTATGTTAAAATCTTAAAGAAGAAAAAGTATAAACTGAAATTGTATTATTGAAAAATTATTACTCAAACAATTACATATCTCCCTTATATAGAAATTCAATACTAACTAATTAACCAAACTAACTAATCAGTTACTAACTAATTAACGGTTTAATAAACCGTTAGTTATTATTTTTACACACTATGTTTTCATTTTGATGGGAGAATTTTGAGTTGGATGTTTAGATCTTATGGATATATCGATTGTGTTAAGAGATTGTATTAGGTAATATGTAGAGATTTAGAATTGTGCAGGTGTGAATTTGGAACCTTTTTTTTTATAAAAAAAAGGCTGATATCTATTTGATTTACTACTAAGAAATGTGTTTTGATTTACTACTAAGAAATGTGTGCCTGATGGTTTTCTAAAAAAAAAGAAATAGAACGCCTCGTAAGTTTTGAACATGGAGGCTCCCACACGAGCTTACACATTGACCACTATGCCAACAATTTTTTTTAGTTCCTAGACTGGAACCCAACACCTCAACTAGCCTTCCACAACCAAATCCCAAACCATCAAAGTGAGACACCCACATATGTCTTGATCTACAAAACTTAATCCCACTGAGAACTGTTCACCATCTCAACTACAGTCTTCGAATTGATTTGGTTTATTTTTGTATTGTTATTTTAATTAATCCTAAAACAAAAAATATAAAACATCAAAAAAAGTTATTTTAAACAAAAAAAAAAAAACAAAATATAAATGGTTTAAAGATTTGTTTGTTTCTTCCTATAACTTTTTTCTTCCCTCTTTCTTATTTGTATTAAGAAAACTCAAAAAAATTATATATAAAAAATAAATAAAACAAAACAATTTCTAATAAAACAAAATATATATATATATATATATATAATGAATTTGAATTTAAAGTTTTTTGAATTCTATTTTTTTAAGCTAACTTTTTATCTTGTTTGGTGGATACCTTTTGTTAAGATCGAGATCGCCAATAAGGACTAGGGTCCGACTATTGTTGAACACTTACACACACCGGTTGATAATAACCCTGTTAGAGATTGATTATTAGTTTCTATTCTTCACAAGTTGTCACAAACTCTTGAACCGAGTTCAAGTGCAGAAGTGTTTGTTTCAACTTGAAGCAACAAATAAACGGTTTAGAGGGTAAAGAGAAGAAAAGACACAATACAAGATTTATGGATGTTCGTAGTAAAACTCCTACGTCACTCTTCTTCTCAAACGTTGAGAAGGATATCTACTAGAAGATTTGATTGAATACAACACTCGTATACAATCCAGTCGAACACCAGGACTTAGTTACTGCCTGCTTTCAAACTCATAGCACACACTCTTTGTTGAACAGAAACAAATTCTGTCAACTTACAATGCTAAAAAACTCACAAAGAATATGTAGTATTGTAATACAGTTTTTGAGACTCTAACACACTTGAAGACTTATGTAATTTTTAGAGCTTTTGAGAGTTCATCGGTTGTGATTGCTTTTAAGGTTGAGGCAAGGATTGATCAAGAACTTTATGCTCAACCGATTGTCCTTTGTTCTCTTAAATAAGAAAGTGTCAACGAACATATTTTACTTCTTCAACGAATATATTTTCTTCATAGGTGTAAGTATGAAAATTTGACTTATCCTATTTGTAAAATAATATTATTATGTTTAATAATATTAAAATAATATTTTGAATTTTACTATTCAAAATAACTGAAAGAAGGAATTAAAACTTAATTAAGGATTAATTATTGTGATAATTAAACCTTAATTAAGGAAACTTTCCAAAATTCCATAAATAATTTTGAGGATAAAATATTTGTATATATTTTATCCAAATTAGACCAAGGAAGGGTTAAAAATATTTAATTAGGATTTATTCATGATTTATGTTTAATTCATGACTTAAACCAATATGATCATAATTGTTATTATGAATCTAGAAATAATTTTTGTGAAATTTTTGGTGAAAAAATGGATTTAAATTCAATTTTTAATAACCTTTTAAATAAAATTAAAATTGCATAATCCCGTGTGGCTGATTTTATGTTTAAACTTTACAGTAGGATCCTGGACCATCAGATGAGCGCTCAGATCTCATCCGACGGCCCAAAGCGCGCCAAAAATCCAGGTGTAGCGGAACCACACGCGCGCGCCCGCACCGGATCAACTAACGGGACAAGCTGACCCCGTTAGTCAACCAGGCTGACCGCTGATGGAACCAGACGGAACTCGCCATTCCGTTACATAAAAGGACGCCGTTTTGTTCATCTTCTTCGCTGGTATGCAGGGGTCGCCGGATTCGCAATCGTCGTCGGCGTCCAACCTTCCAGAAGCTCTAACTTCGGCTACAGGCGATCAAATCCGTTGTTTTTTCGCCCACGTGATCCCCTCGTCAGCGCCTACGTTTCTCCCTTATCTAGAAGCCTTATCTTCCCCAGGATAACGCTGCCATCTGCTTGATAAGATTTTAGGGATAAGAACGTCGGCAATCAAAATCAAGTCGAATTGGCCTTCTACAACCAACCTTTCCACCCTATAAATACTCCCCTACCATCCTAATACCAATCCATCAAACAATAACTACAAATTACACATCAAATCGCCTCAATCGAAGACATGCAATTTCCGGCCAAGAACAGTTTTCTGCAAAACTTTCTCCGGTGAGCCAAGCTTCGATCCAGGCTTCTGGATCACTTCCAATATTGCCCAGGAATGTTTTCCAGCTGTTGGTATGAATCCAGAAGCCTTGATTTTCGATTTGTAATTCAAAATTTTGAATTACTTTAAATTTTCTTGTTTGATCACTTTGGGCGTGTTCTTATGCTTGATTGTGTGATTTCTTTATAGAGAATCATTATATATATCATGTGTAAACTTTTTGTAGAAAGAAAACCGATCAAATCAACCTAGAATAGAATTTTGCAAAAATCAATTTGAAGATTGAATTTTTTGAAATATTGTGTTCTTGGTTTAAATCTGGATTTGTTGATCCAAATTGTTGTTATATATGTTTATAAACATGTTTGAATCATTTCCATACAACTATAATCATGTTTTGATCATGTTTGATCAAAATTGAAATTTGAGAAAAAAGCTTGAAAATTTGAATCTTAAAACTTTGTGTTCTTGTTTTTATTCTGATTTTGTTGGTTCAATTAGTTGTATTACATGTTTGTATACATGGTTGGATGATTTCTAAGTAACTGTAATCATGTTTGATCAAATTAAAATTTTGGAAAAAAGGTTAAAAATCTAGATTTTTGAAATTTCGTGTTCTTGCTTCTAAGTTGGATTTGTTGATTCAATTAGTAGCTATACATGATTCTTAACATGTAGGGATGAATTCCAAGTAACTGTTTCATCCTTTTGATCATGTTTGATCAAATTTGGTTTTTAAAAAAAGTTAGATTTTGATTCAATCTTCAAAAACCATTTTAATGATGTAATGATGTTCTTGTTTTGGTATGGATTAACTATATTTATCATTTCAAAGCTAATGGAACAAAATCATGCCTTAAAATAGCCTAATTTAAAAGATCCCAAAATTTGACCTAGAAATGGTGTTTTAAAATTGATCCTCTTATGATTCTCAAAATAGTGATTTATGTTAGAGCTTTTGTTATTCATGATCATATCAACTTACGGATTGTGATTTGGACATTCCAATCGAAAGTTATGGCTTTCTGAAATTTCGGACCAAAACAAGAACACCAGGCCCTGAAATTTTGCCTTAGGACCGAGAAAAACATGCCAGGACCGAGTCGCCCGACCGAGGAAACCGCCCAGGACCGTGCCACCCGACGAGAGAGTTGTCTTAGGGCCGACAAAACTAGCCTATACCAAATTAACCTAGGACAAACCTTGCCACTTGACCTAGGATTGACCTTGACACCAAACCTAGGACCAACAATTAAGCCTAGCCTCATCTTAGCCTAAGCCAAACCCTAGCCCTAGCCTAGGATCAAACCCCCATTTGGCCTAAGACCGTTATAGCCCTAGGCCTAAGTTCGAACCCTCACTCAAAATTGAACCTCTTCAACCTTACTTAGCCCAAATTAATAAGATCGGAATCGAACCTAGGGTTTAATCCTTAGGCCCATTTGGTTCCAATTTTCAAAAATCCAAAACTATTCTGGAACTAAGCCCCATTTTCTAAAAAATGGTATTTTCAAGGTCATAAAGTAACTCTCAAGATTCTCTGGGATGTTTCCCAAAACAATTTTCTTTTGCTAGGTCTTGTTTGGTTATACTCTCTAACATCTTTTTCTAATATTTTCAGGTTTTGTTAAATCTGAACCCCAACGCAACAGGTACACACCTCTTTTAAATGATTTTGTACAATTATTTAAAGTCTATCCTCATTTAGGACCCTGGACTACTAATTAAAGATAAGGAATGTTATAATAAGATTTATAGAAGCCAGACTTTGTCTATTTTTGAAGGATTTTGAAAACCGTCCTTAGGCGGGCGTAAAGGACATAGCGCGAAAGCCCTTTCCCGAATGTAAACAGACAACAAACCACTTTTTTCAGAAACTCTGGTATAAATACGTTTGTACACGTATCATTTTATTGATTTTCATAAAATCTCTTGGGGACTCTGATTTTCAAATGAATAATCTTTAAATTGATTATGTTTAATTAATTTAAATCGGGTCAAGTTAAATTATTGTTTAGCCTCCTAGATTATTAATGTTCGAACAAAAGATTAATTATTTTACATAATTAATTTCTTACCGCTCCAGGTATTTTCAAAATGTTTTAAAAACTAAATGTTTCGTTTTCAAAGATGCCTGACACGCAAACCAAGGTTGAAATCATTGAACCTCGAGCTACCTCGCGGTAGTCCTTCTATATTGCCACGTGTCTCACAAGCACGTGATAAGCTATGGAACGGGACATAGATCGAGGAGGGGGGGGGGATAAACGGTGTTACAACTTTCCTGACGACTCTGTTGGGGAATTTTTGTTATTTTAAAATGAATAAAATAGACAACATTCTGGCTATTTATAAGTTGATATTTATAACATTCCACTCTCACAATAGTCCACCTCATGGGGTCCATCACCCCAACAGGTACTTATGGTCTACTATATGCTTATGTTTTACCCTAATATTTGCATCGGATGGGTACATCACCCAGATTTACGTGAAGGAGTACCAGATCAGAATTCTGTACTCCTACAATTACGTGAAGACCGATCATATCGGTCTGTGACCGAGCGATGTTGCGTGAAGAAAAACTAGGAACCCATAGTGGATCCCTTTTGTCGGCTTTGATACATCCTTCGGGATGCGATCTCAGCGATGGTGGGGAGAGATTCCCACCCAAACCTCGACAGAAAACCTTAGCACACAAAACCTGGTTACTTTATCCAACCGTTGTTTGGACGTGCCCAAACATCAAGGCATCGACAAGTCAACTCAGTACGTGCTTATTTATTATACATGCATACATTTATAATAGATATACTAAAACATCTCTAAGGGCACTCGTAGTAGATGTTCTATTAGGTGTTCTATATCTAAAATAGAAATAAAAACTAAAAATTACAACAAATTTGATCTACATCAGATGGGCTATACTTAAAAAAATTTAGCCCAAATGAACAGTAGTGTTCTATATATAAAACACCACTTTTCATGTTCTATACTCAAAACTGGCGGCAACATTATTCTCTCTCATCTTTTTTTCTCAAAACTGGCGGGAATATTATTCTCTCTCATATTTTTTTTTCCACATAGCAGAGAAAGCATAGGTTCTTTCTAACACTGTAGGTTCTTTTCTCCTCTAAACGTAAGCTTCAAAACTTTTGCTGTAGAGATGAAAAGAGATAACGATAAGAGAGGCTTGAGCTATAGAGAGATCTAGAAAATGTTAATGCTCTACAGTGATCAGTAGGAGTGAAAAGTTCCTTAGTTTTGCTCAAGATACGAATTTTGACTTCTTCCAACTTTCCAACCAGGTATCCCGTCTTCCTCTCTCTCACTTTTTTGTGTGTTGTTCTCTAGGGCCTGTTTCCTAGATCGTGGATTTTGCTTTGGAAATTTCTGTTCGTTTCCTTTTTTATATCTGCTCAAGTTCCTTGGCTTGTTATAAGATTGAATGATAAATTGTTTTCGATCTCTCTACGAAATCAATGATTAATCTCGTTTGTAGGATACATAGGTATGAATAACGACATTTCTGGAATTATGCGTATGGCGGGAGTAACTGATGATGGATTGAGCAGTGTTTTTTACCTATCTGAAACAAACGATTTGGACACCTCAATCGAGTTGGAGGCAGATACGTCCGGAAAAAAAAGAACAAGAACTTCTCACCAAATGAGGACCTTGTGTTGATATCTTCTTGGCTAAACGTAAGTCTTGACACTATCCGTAACACAAATCAAAAAGCAGATCAGTAATGAAAAAGAATTAAGACATATTTTAATGAGTCCATAGATGCCAACTATGGGCAACATACATTAGGATCTCTTCGAAGTCGATGGCAAAAAATCCAACAATGTGTAAACAAGTTTTGTGGTTATCACACGCAGCTTGAGTTATCTCGTAAATCTGGTACAACTTGCCAAGATTTGGTATGTAAACTAATACTTGTATGTGAATAAAATGAATGCTGAAAAGTTAGTAATAAATATTGATCTTTTGTGTTACAAATTGAATAGGCCAAACAGGTGTACCATTCAAGGGAGAAATGTGAGTTTCAATATGAACATTGCTGGAATAAACATAGACATCAATGTAAGTGGATCAATCTCGGAAGTCAAGGACCGCTTGAATCGAACATTGCTGGAATAAACATTGCCAGAATTTGAATCATATCATTGTCATCATCGCATCCGTACAAATAATCTTTTAAAAAATTATTATTGCCACTCATCGTGTAGGATAAAGCTTAAAGTGTGGTGAAGAATGAATGAACAAAAACTTTATTTATAGTTGGATTTCGAAATATGACCGCTGGAAAATAGCCGTTGGAATTTGAATCTCAATTTTTTTTATAGAACATGCCAATAAAATATAGGCGTTGGAATTTGAAATTGAAATATAGGTGTTGGATTTGAATTTGAAATATAGGCGTTGGAATATAGTCGTTTGAATTTTAAAAAATAGTTACAAGTTGTTTTTTAATTTTGCAAAAAATAAATATTTTAATGTTATAGGTATATAGATAGAAATGCTGCTATAGAGTATTTTGAATTGAGATGTTATAAAATAGATATATGTATTTTTTAATATTATTTTACGTATAAAATTTAGCACTTCTGGTGCAAGTGCCCTAAGCATATTTTCTTTCATCAAAATCACTCGACATGTTTGTCAAAGTTGATTATGTGCGCAGAATGGCCTTATTAGAAAACGAGGACCTCTCTATGTGGACTTACCACTTCAATGAGTATCTGTGGTACTATGATTCCTTTGGGATCAACACCGCTCTCAACTACACTAATAACCGCCTCCATCACGACTTCATGATGGATATGCAACGCAGATGGGATCCGGTGCACCGCACCTTTATACTAGGGGATCGCCAGATTTGCCCAACCATTGAAGAGTTCAAGGCCATCATGATGATCATAAGCAAGAACATCCTAAGGATCAAACCCTCAGCCGAGTCCATGTCTCTCAGACAACTCCTCCAGATGAGCTTGGCTACACGAAAACCGTGGAAAACAAAATCCTCGCCAAAACTCACTTGGACTTTCCTCGCTGGGTTAAAGTGGCAACCCAAAACGGAGAAATCCCTCCACTAAGCTTCGACGCTTCTCAGCTCACCATGTCCATTATAGTAGCTCACTTTCTCCTTGCTCCCTCGAGCAATCGCCCTCCATCCGCAAGGATTCTAGAAATGGTCTATAATCTTAGAGGTGAAAATAAGGATCCTACTGGGATCATTCTGGCAGAGACACTGATGGGTCTCAACGAGTCATACTGTTCCTACTCTCTCAATCAAAGAGGAGCTCCTATCATCCTCTACATCTGGCTCTTAGAGAAGATGGAGTGTATTCCTTCTCCACTTCCTGGCAACGTGATGGGTACTGCCCTCCAGAATCGATGCTTCAGGAACATCAAACCAGAGCTCCCTGTCCACGACGACGATCCCATTCGAGAGCTTCTACCATGGTACGATATTAAGAAGATGGTCCATCTAATGAGCGACCAACCCATCATCATACTCATGGGCCTTGAGTGGATTACTTCATACTACACTAGTGAACTATTTAAACAGTTCGGGCGTGACTGCATGCCCCCTTGCCTTGAATGCGTGGTAGCCATAGATAGGCCAATCCGGCATAATGACTTTTCCGACTATCTGGATCTTTGGAATAATTGCGTCAAGATGGGAATCCCTAAGGATCGCAAGGACTACATCGACCAGATCATGGACGAATTCCACCTCCAACAAGCAGAAAAAGAAAGTGAAGGCTCTGTTACCTCCACTCGCTGTAGTCGAACTCACTCCCCCTGAAGAGGAGCCCAAGTTTCACCCTTTTTGCACAAAGCGACCTAGTATAGTCAACTAGACAAACCCCAAAGAACTCCGAAATTTTGAAATGTAACATCGGAAGTTCTTTTTTTTGAAAGCAAATATGTATAAAACCTTACGGGATGTTTATCTATAGGTCATGTTATTTGCATACGCATTTTCTTTTGTTGTTACATTTGCAATACATTCTCTCTCCTACTGTCACAGTCATCCACGATGTCTATGTTGACAGATGCCGAGTTGCTCCCTTGAGCGAAGCACTTTCGTGAAAATCGGTGGTACTTCGAGGACTATGGTCTCAACTCCATCCTTAAGTTTCTGAAGTACGAAGTCAATCCCAACTTCATGATGGAAATGCAACAAAGGTGGAATCCTGATCAAAGATCTTACATCCTCGGTAGCAGTATCATCTCCCCCACTATAGAAGAATTTCGGGCTATTCTCATGATAGATAACAAGAATGTTATACATCTAAAGTCATTCCTAAACTCAATGTCTATCGGAAGACTTCTACAAAAGGAGTACCACTACTCTGAAGAAACCTCTAATGCTATCATCTCTTGTATGAGCATCAACTTTCCGGCTTGGGCTGAACTAGAGATCAAGGACAGAGAGGTCCCGATAAAAGCAGGATCATCCATAATCACAATGTCTATCCTACTTGCTCACCACTTAATTAGGCCAGCGAACGACAATCCTTCTTCAAGGATCATCGAGGTGACACATCAGTTGCGAAAAGGCAACAAAGATCCATTTGGAATTATACTGGCAGAAACACTCATGAGTCTGAATAGCTCATATCGATCTCCCACCATAAGTAATAGGGGCTCTCCCTTGATCCTCTACATCTGACTGCTTGACAAGCTCAAGCGTCTACCGCCAGTCCTATTTGGAAACACTTTATCTCCCTTTGTTCAATACCAAAGGATGAGGGAAGCTCTTTATGAAATCCCGATACTAGATAATAATGAATCATGGGACATCCTTCCATGATACCCCATCAAGAAGATGACCTTCATGATGAGCGATAAGGCGCTTGTCCTACTCTTGGGTTAAAATGGATCACCTACTACTATACCCATGAACTATTCAAACAATTTGGCTACAGCCATGTCGAACCTGCTGTTGTAACAGACAGACCTATAACCCGAAGACTCCACGCAAAGTACATCGGTCAGTGGAACAATGCCTTCCAGCTCAATGTCATGACAAGACGTAGGAAATACCAGGATCTTATCACCAACTAGTATGAGAGAGTTCACCAAGCTGAAGCAGAGGAGAATGCTCATATCGAACCAGACTATGTTTGGACTTAGGAGGTTTTCGCTTTCATCTGGGACTTTTTCCCATTTAGACTCTTTTGTAAAATATAAATAAGTGAGTCTCTCTGTAACAAACGCTGCGAGTATGTTTATATACAGCTCTATGTTTGTCTGTTTGTTCATGAATGAGATCCTTGCTTTCCTGAATTAATGTCTCGCATTTTGCATTTGTATTGTACTACATCTACAAAGCTTCATCTATCTGTATCTTCTTAACAGTACGCCAGTCACTTTCGTACAAGTACGACCCTATGGAAAAGAGATACAAGAACTGGACGTTTTGTGCGTCAAGTCATGGCCGAGGGAACTCCAAAGAGCATTAAGGACACAATATCCCCAACTGAGTTTGCTGAGATAAAAGCTACTCTTCAGCAAGTCATTGAACAGTTGGCGATATTAATGAGCTTGATGACTAAGCCTACCATCCCGGTCCCGAAGCAACCATCCTCGTCACGACAGCCGCCACTAGCTACACCTATCGCCACTCCGATCAGGATCAATCCTCAGAATTGTCGCGTGGAAGAAGTCTCTCTCTATGAAGAGCCTCCTGAAGATTATAACATGTCAACAAGGACTCATCCAGAAATTGCTGACAACCCCAACGCCCAAGAAGGGGAAAACCCTTTGATCATCCCTCCTATGGAATATGATATCCAAATAACTCAATTGGATGCTAACCAGGACAAGTTCCAAGAGCAACTCAATCAATTGAACAAAGGCAGTTTGGATGAACACCATGATTGGAAATATGCCATGAAAATTGCCGAACGAGCAATGATCCCTTTCGGGATAAAGCTACCTTCTCTATCAAAGTATGTAGGCAAGACTGACCCTACTGCTTTCTTCCAGATATACACCATGACCATGACACCTTTATATTTGGGAGAACCAACAGTCCTCCATCTATTTCCCCAATATTTAGATGGTGCGACCCTGCGTTGGTGTCACCAAAAGAAGATAGTTTATCTTTAGACTATCGACGAACTCGCGTCAGCCTTCATAGAACGTTTCAGCATGCATCTCAGCTTAGAACGGCCAGAAAAGAAGCTCAAGAATGTCAAGCAAGGCAAAAACGAGAAATTCGCGGTTTTTATCGAACGGTGGAAAGCGGTTGCTGAAGAGATTGATTCCCTACCTAGCGAACAAAGACAAATCGACATGATTCTAGATAATGTTAATGGTCGATATTCTGTTGGATTCGCCGTCAAGACTTTCCAAAACATGAAGAAGCTCCTCAAAACAGGCAGTAACCTCGACAAAGCCTTTGACAAAGAAAGGAAAGTGGGTAAAACCGTGAAGGCCTATGTTACTCCTCCTCGACCTTAGAGGAAGGAAAAAACCGAAGTTCACTAGGTCACAACTGCCTGGAAAGCCCCTACTCCTCGTAAGCCCAGTCCAAGCAAACCGGTATTGGCCAAGACAAATGTCCCGACGATGCCTAAACCGCCAATTCCGAGGTTCCCAATACCTTCCAGAACTTTTGATGATCTAGGCATGACCTTGAGTCAAGATTTTACCCTCCTTCATCATAGGAACCTCATCAAGCCTTTAGCTCCTCGAAGAAAGGGTAGAGTCCCTTGGCAGGTTTGAAGGGGCATGGTGCGTATATCATCAAATGAAGGGGCACTCTACTGATAATTGTAGTGCCCTTAAACATCAGTGTCAATACCTGATTGATCAGAAAATCATTCCTAAACCCGAAATCGCGAGCAATCCGTTGCCCAATCATCACGTTAACCTGATTTCCACCAACAAACCTGTTAACCCTCTAAAGGTTAATACAGTCAACCCATGGCCCAAAAAGGAGGATCGAGGAGCTCCACCTCCGCCGACAATACATTGGAATTGGTAGATTATTGACAACCCCGATTCAAGCGCTCCTAAGATAGTACAACGAGAAGTCTTAAAGACTCGGAGTGGAGCCGACTTCCAGCCCAGTTTCATGAAAACAACCCCTACGGTTAATCTTCCTGGCCCATCTAACGATCCAAGAAGGGAAAACGAGCCCAGAGCTTTAAACCCTGGTGATAGTCTTCTTGCTCAGCTCAAGAAGACTAATACCAACATTTCTATCTGGGAAATCTTGATGTATTCTATCGAACACAGGCAGGCTGTTCTGAATGAGCTAAGCCAGGCTAGTATACCAGCCAAAACGACTACTGAAGAATTGGTTGGTATAATCTCAGCAACTCCTCAGATCAACATGATAGGTTTCGAGGACAAAGACCTACCTGCTCCCAATGAACCCCATGTTAAGACTCTTTACATTTATGTAAAGATGGATGATAAAGTCATTCCTATGACTCTGATCGACAATGGTTCAACATTGAACATATGTCCCTAGAAGAATCTCCAAGAACTCGACATTTTCGCTGATAAAGTCCTTCCCTCAGACCTATGCGTCCGTGGCTTTGACAATTCTCGTCGAGAGATTATGGGCAGCTACCTAACAACGATCTACGTAGCTGATGTACCTTTTGAGGTAGAATTCTGCGTAATTAAAATGAGACCATCGTACAACCTGATCTTGGGACGACCCTGGTTGCATCAGGCTAAGGCTCTTGCCTCCACCCTGCATCAGAAAATCCGCTTCATGGCTAACGACAAACTCGTCACCATAGAAGGTGAGAAATACGTCACAACCATCATTGGTTCAACTCATTCCACTAGCCTAGAGATTGAGTTAAGTGGATTCGACATCTGTCCTATATTTAGGCAAGGTGAGGACTCATCTCCCACTCCTGACTTCACTCCATACAGCGCAATCTCCATGCATCTCATGCAGAAAATGGGATATTTTCCAGGAATGGGTCTAGGACCGAATGCTACCGACATGACTTCCTTCCCCTGGTCTTATCACGACTTAGACAACTTCAGCGTCGGTTATACTCCGACAGAGGGCGAGGTATCCAGGAAAGGTAAAATCTCTAAACAATTTATACCTATTACTCCAACCCTAAATGGACAATTTGTGCGAGAAGGAGAAACCACATTGTGTTTCGATTTCCCTGAACCTTTCTTCAATCGTGTTTTACAAACGCGCTCTCTAGGTTTCGAAATATTTCTAGATTGTTCTTTTAATCCTAATTCATCTCTTAATATGATTAGGAAAAGGACTGCTTGTTAGCATGAAACCCTAGAAAAGCTTGTCAGAGATCTTTCTTTGACGGACGAGAACGTGGTTGTTGATGAAGACTCTTGTAAGATAAACTCCACAAACCTTTTGGCAGTTGATAAAGCTCCTGTAATCAGCCTGAGTGTTGATAGCAACATCACACCCCTTTTGGATTGTGAAATAGTGACTGATGTTGTAATAAAAAAGAAGTTTGTAATGACAATCCTGATGAGATGTCATCTTCTTTTTGTAATAAAGCATCCAATAAAACGCTAGAGTACAGTTTCAAATATATGTCAGATAATGATGATGTTTCATTCAAGTCTGAATTTAATTTCGAAATAAAAAACTTCTTGGAACACAAGGACAAGATCGTTTCAGCTGCCGAGACGACAATCGAAGTAAACCTCAATACTCATGACGATCCTCAATTTGTGTTGATTGGACAAAGCCTAAATGATGACGAGCATCATGAGATGATCGAATTACTAAAGAACAACAAAGACGTGTTCGATTGGTCTTACAAGGATATGCCTAGAGTGGATCATGTAATCGTTCGACATCAAATTCCTCTTTATCTAGAGGAGAAACTCGTTAAATAAAGTTTAAGACGAATGAAAACCAAGGTTGTCGCCAAGGTTAAAGAAGAGGTCCAGAAATAGTTGGAAGCAAAATTTCTTGAAACTGTGGACTACCCCACATGGATAGCCAATGTGGTTCCCGTCTTGAAGAAGGACGGAAGGATGCGCATGTGTGTAGACTACCGCGATCTGAACAAAGCTAGTCCTAAGGATAGCTTTCCTTTGCCCCACATCGACATTCTAGTCGATCATGCTGCTGGCAATTAGCTCTTGTCTTTCATGGATGAATTCTCAGGATATAACCAAATCCTAATTGCGGAAGAAGACAAAGAGAAGACTACCTTTATCACCGAGGTAGGCACATTCTGTTTCAGGGTCATGCCTTTCGGTCTCAAAAACGCTAGAGCTACCTATCAACGAGCAGTAACGATGATCTTACACGACATGATCCATATAGAGGTAGAAGTGTACATAGACGACATGATCCTAAAGTCTAAGGATCGATAGGGTCATATTCCCAACTTAGACAAATTTTTGCAAAGAATTCGAAAGTATCGACTTCGGTTGAACCCGAAGAAGTGTGCTTTTAGAGTCACTGCCACTAAGATGCTAGGATTTCTCATCACCCAACACGGAATAGAAATCGATCCCTCCAAAATCGAGGCCATTACGGTTATGCTGGCACCTTGGAATGAGTGAGAAGTCCGAAGCTTCCTCGGAAAAATCCAGTTCATCAGTCGTTTCATCAGCAAACTAACTCTTACTTGTGATCCTCTTTTTAAGCTACTGAAAAGGATTAGAAATTCCAATGTGATGACACTTGTCAACAAGTTTTTGACAAAATCAAAGACTATCTAAAGTCACCACCGGTCCTTATGCCCCCAAGGCCCGGTATTCCTTTAATTCTCTATCTCACAGTGATAGACTCGTCTATGGGTAGCCTGTTGGCTCAATAAAACGAGGATAAACTCGAGATTTCCGTCTACTACCTAAGCAAGAGAATGACAGGGTACGAATTGAACTATTCCACACCCGAGAAAGTGTGTTGGGCACTCGCATGGGTCACTAAAAGAGTAAGATATTATATGCAAGCCCACCCCATCAAGTTGGTGTCCCGCCTTGACCCAATCCATTATCTATTTCAACGTAAGTTTTTGTCGCATAGATTTGCTAAATGAATGATGATGATCTCCGAATACGACATAACGTATATGCCTCAAAAATCTGCTAAAGGAAGTGTTGTCGCGGATTTCCTAGCGGATCAACCTATCATAGTCGAGCTTTCTTTCGAACTTGACTTTCCTGATGACTCCATAATGTCTATCTCTTCAGACACATGGAAGTTAATGTTTGATGGAAGCTCCTCCAAACATGGCTACGAAATTGGAATTCTCTTCAACCTTGAGAAGGATATTCACTAGAGAATTTGGTTTGAGTATAACGCTTCCACAAACTCAGTCAGACAATCAGGACGTAACATTGTTTGTTTCCGAACTCCTAGCACACAATACTCTGTTGAACTGAGCAGATCCTGTCAACTTACAATACTGAAATCTCACTCAAAAAGAACAGTATGTAATATAACTTTATAATCTAGCAAACTTGAAAACTCTTAGAACTTGAGAGCTTGAGCGCTTGATTACAGAAAAACTTAATACTCATGAAAATCAATAGTGAAAACGGTTGGTGCAAATTGTCCTTTAGCTTCTTCTTAAATAGATATCTTCTTAACGGACAATTTTTCTTCAGAGGACACTTGTCCCATTTCGGTTGAATGCGTGACAGGGTAGTACATCAAAGAATATGCATTTGATTGTGGATGTACTGGATGAAGATAATGCACCGAATATTCTATACAGAGATCGTGGTGTACTGGGAACTTACATCACATGAGATTTTAATTAGCTTGGCATGTGGCAGTCTTCTATAGGATTAGCTCAACTACTTTGCATTAAATGATGGCATGTTGAAGAGCTCCGCGTGTTGATGTAGCGTAGCTCTACTTGAGTGTTGTAGCCGCACTTGAGTATCGTAGCCCTACTTGAATATTGTGTGACTGTTGAGCTTCTTAGAAGGTTTGTATAATAATAAATGGTAGTTAATGCAACGGTCGAATCTGAATTTTAAATGAAGTGATATTCCATTGAATATTGAGCGTGCTGATGTGGCAGTCTTGTATAAAACCGAAAATGTTAAATACCGGAAGTGCTGATATAAAACCAAACTTCAAGAAAAACCGGAAACGCTTCATATAACATAAAGCAATGAGAAGTTTATTACCTGAAAAGCATGTGAAATGGTTAGAACAAGAGGACAAAAAGTAGATTGACATAATGTGGTATGGTCTCCAAAGATTATTGCTCGTCACCAATTTATTCTCTAGCTGGTATACAGGAAAAGGTTGACAACAAAAGACATAATTAAAAAATACATAAACATTCCTGATATCAACTGTGTTCTATGTTCGGGAGTTGAGGAAAAACCATTTATTTGGGGAATGCTCTTTTGTAATACAAATTTGGAGGATGTATGCTGCAAACATGAACATCATCAACTTTCCAGGAATATGGGAAGAAATCCATGAGTGGATGAAGAATAAAGCAAAAAGAAGATCTTTCTATGTAAGTATGTTGAAATTCTACTTTGGAGCAGTAATCTACAATATCTGGAAAGAAAGAAATTCAAGAACTCACAGTGGAAGAAGTAGAATCGCTGAAGATATTTGGAGAGATATAACTTCAGATGGAAATGCACTCACTCAATCCTAGAGAGGAATCGAAAGGAATGAAGAGAATAAAAAGCTCTGCCAGATATGGGATATTTCGTTTGAGAAGGTCACAAGTAGAATAAAAGTAAAAACATTGTAGACTCTAATTGATTATTGTTATTGTCTGTAATTCAATTATTGTTTCATTGTCAAATCTAGAAATTGTCTAGATCTGATCCTAAACTTTTGTATTTTTTTCCTCTTTTGGGTTTTTTTTAATGAAATGGCACTAAGCTGTTTTCCCAAAAAAAAAACTAAATTTGATCAAATATCGAAAACGCCTTATATAAAACTGAACTAGTTAAATATTGGAAGGTCTTCTCCAAAATACCGAAGATGATAAAACTGGAAGCGCTTATCCAAAAACCGATTTGGACAAACTACCGGATGCGCCTCTTCGAAATGCCAAACTAGACATAAACCCATAGCGCTTTATATAAAATACCGAAGTTGATCAAATACCGAATTTGATCAACTACCGGATAGAAAATCGAGTGCACTTCTGCAAAGTCGAACATAAAACCGAGCGCGCCTCTACAAAGCCGAAGCCAAATAGAAAAATCGGACGTGCTTCTGCAGAAACCGAAGTTGATCAAATACCGAATTTGATCAACTACCGGACGGATTCCCTTTCAAGTTTTCTTCACTTTGACCCTACATAAAATCAATAACACTACTCAGTTTTATTGATATACTTAAAATTAATCATAAACTTTAACTTAATAGTATTTTTAATCATATGGATTACTAGTTAGTTTTAAATATTTTCTTGTTTTTAGTGACTTATTAATATTTTCATTTAATGCAAATGATACAATTGACGCAAATTATTATATGATGAAAAAGCAAGGCAAGACAGTATTATATTATATTATGGAAATTATAGTTAATGCTTTTATTTTTAAACTTTGACTGGGTGAGTTTCTATTGTATAATTAATTCATAATGTTTTTAATAGCAGCTACAATGGATGAATATACATGTATTTTTTTTTATCTTAAACCTTATTCAAATGTCCCTGTCTCACTTTGATCTTAACCGGCTATATGACTTCAACCAAACAAATATGAATGAAAAACATAAGAAAGAAAGTACTCTTAAACCATATAAATAGTTGTAAAAATGGTAACTTCATAAAATATTATTTTTACTAATAATTAGGCTCCAACTTTAATAATGTATTCCAATTTACATCTTGTTTTTCAATATTTTAACACAAATGGACATGAATGAACTGTACAAATGAGTAAATGCAACAATATCCTCATGACATTAGAAATCAACCAAATTAATCAAAAATATATGTACACTAGAAATCACCCAAATAATTTTTTTTAAATCACATACATTTGACATACAATCACAAAAAGTACTACACTTGACATTATATCACAACAATGTATTCTAAATAGATAAAACTTATAATTTTACAAATATTACTGCATCATTCTCTAATTTGTTCATCGGATATATTATAGCATCCTTCAGCCTCTTTCCTCTCAGAAGAACCAATATCAATTTATTGTTCCAGCTACAACAATAATAAATGTTTAAAATTATTCAATAATTAATCATAACATTCTCTAATTTAATAAAAAAAACATTTAAATATATGACTAAATACTATTTGTATAACAATAAATAACAATGGTGTATTTGATCAAAATATCGACGGTTGTGAATTATAATAACCCAAGTGTCTTGGATTTGAATTCACATAGGCTACTTGTGCATTTTGTGAAATCAATAAAATATGATAATTACATATTTGTTTCAATTTATTAATAAATATTTTAAAAGTAGGATTACAAATGTACATGAATATATGGTGCTAATAGAACTTGTGAAGCTTTAGTTCCAGATACACTCAAATTATCACCGTGAGTTATTAGCTAAAACAAAAAATATAGTTTTAGAAACTTTTGACATCAATTATAACATTATTGTCACTAAAATAAATCTAAACACAATTGTATTAAACCCAATATTAAACAAGCATGATTACGAATATACTTGAGAATGTGGTGCTAACATAATTTGTTAAACTTGAATTTCAGATATACTCAAACTATCAACAGATTCACCAAGTGCATGCGGATGTGTCAACAACTAAAACAAACAAAAAATAGTTTTAGAAACTTTTCACACCAATTACAACAATATTGCATAACTAAAAACAATTATAAACACTATTCACCAGCTGTAGATATTGTTCATCAGGCACACATAAATAGACCTGTCTAGTGATGGTTGATTGAACTTTTTCAAAGGTTTCCTCTTTTTTGAAATCTTTTCTAGGCCACCTTTTAATCTCTTGCCCGAAACTGTTTTTTTATTCCCTTTTGCCAAAGAATTCCCTTCATCAATTTCTATCTCCTCTTTCTTGCTTGTTTTAAAATTCCAATAGGATGTTGTAAACAAAGAACACCATGATTTGATTTGAAATCATCTTTTAACTCCATATATCGACGATTTTCAAGAATCCTTTTAAAATGATAAAAATACTAAAAACTTGTGTTTATAAGAGACATACTTTTTCACAAGGTTGTTCAAACTTTCAACTCTTAGGGTTGTAGTTATATATGCAGAAAACATGTGTCGTGCATACACCAAAGCCCACTTCTCTCTAATATAAAATATACACTTCACCCAATCATTATTTTCTAGTGAATACTTGTTCAACATCATGGACCATGCTTCAAAAAAGTCTTTCTCTTCATCGAATTCATATACACATGTGGAAAAACCCTTAGCAAACCCTCTAAACTCGGAAAAACACCACTCAAATGTATAGCGGAATTATGATAAATATGCCAAATATACAATCGATTATGTGTTGTTGGCCATGTAGAAGTTAAGGCCTTTTCCATGGCTGCATCTTGATCTGTAATTGTTGTGCGTTTTCTCCCACCCGTAGTCTCAACAAATGTATCGAACAACCATTCAAACGTCAACGAACTTTCATCATACAATAACGCAACACCAAAAACTATTGATTACTTATGGTGATTAACACCTATAAATAATGCAAGTGGACGGCCCTCATTGTTCTTCATATATGTTGTATCCCAACAAACATCTCCAAAGTTATAATAATCAACTCTCATTTTTGCATCAGACCAAAAGTTATTTGTTATCAAAGCATCATCGTCAATTTGAAGAGCATAATAAAAGCTACTATCACTAGATTTTTATTTTTGTAAATATTCTAAAACACCTCCTATGTCTCTAACCATCATACTTCTTGTTCTTTTGAACGCAAGTAATTTCTGTAATCTTCAAGAATAAAACCTACAAATTGTTTTCCTCTCATTTGTCTTGTAATGAGATCATGAGATACTTTTGGAGGAATTCCAACGTCACTTGTCATTTCAATCTGTATTTTAGCTAAAGAAGATATTTTTGTGGCTTCTATGTAGGTGAGTCTTGTTTGGACTTGAAAGATGATTATTATGCTCTTTTAAAACTTGCACCACAATAAACATGCCACTTGTTCGGTTACAAATCTTTATTTTAGCTTCACAACCTACTCTTGTTTCAGGCCGACTGTTTTTCACATAAACTGATCGTTTATCTTTTTCCCTCTTACCTTAAGCACTACAACAAAAGACCCTATCCAATATTTTAACCAAATTATCACATATAATGACTACAAGATTTTCTTATGCCAAAACCAGAACTCTTAGAATATGCCAAATAAAAGTCATACGTTTTTTCTTCAGTCTCAAACTCCATTCCTAATTGTGGTACAAAGTCTTTTATGATAAATGTATCATTTTTATCCAAATCTATATGAAGCGGAAAACAATATTATCATTTATACATTAAGAAAAAATCTCATTATTATATTCTAACCTTTGTTGATAATATTAACATCCTTTTCTGTACGATCTTCAATTTCATCAAAATTTAAAGTCGACAACTCGTAGATTCACCTTCCATTATATTACTACAATCCTGAAAAAAATTACCATATAGACCAGCCTTCTAAACACAAGTTACTATGTTGACAGAACAGAGGATGCTCAAGAAAATGAGGCTGAAGTTAATCAGCCTGAGATTACCAGATCTGAGGGGGAACCCTCAAAAGACAAAGATGCAGAAGAAGAGAGTTCCTCGTCTGAGGGGGAACATGATCAAAATGCTATTTAAAGATTCTAAAGGACAACGGATAAGACGTGCAGTTTAATGGATTGTGAAAGTTAGACGTGTGGTCTAACTCCTTTAGACTAGTCTGAATTGGAACGGAATTAGACGTGCAGTCTAACTCATGGAGTTAGACGTGCAGTCTAACTGGTGAAAGTTAGACGTGCAGTCTAACTCCTTCAGATTAGTCTGAAGTGACTGTAATTAGACGTAAGTCTAATCCCTTTAGACCAGGTGGTCTAATGGAATATGTTATTAGACGGGGACGTTTGATTTCATTAGACGAGTTCGTCTAATTGAAATACGTCTAATTGCTTGCTTAAGCAGTTGCTTGAAGCTAGCACCCGCCTACCCACGTGCTACAGTTGTACCTTACTCCTGCTCCACTTTCTAGTGAAGATCTGTATGACAGCCCGATGCAACCAATCAATAAATGACACATAAGCGAATATCCTTCCCACTACTTGTTTTGCTGAGGAATATTCGGTGCACTACATGTTATGTACGGATATGATCCTTGTATTCAGAGTCTGTTGTGTACTATGTAGGCGTTCCAATGGAAGAGTGCCACGTATCATTCTGAAGATTCGACCGTTGGTACCTATGCATATTTAAAGATTCTAAAGGACAACGGATAAGACATTGGACGGAATTGTAGAGAGTGAATCTATCTTGATCATCTTGCTTACTGAATTACTGAGAAATCAAGCTTTTGAATATTCATACTGTGAGTTGCTTTCCTGATTGTACTGTGTGTTAATCAAGAGAGAGATAGAATCAAAGCAACCTTTAGCTGAGTGATATTCTTCATATTATAAGTTGAACAGAGTGTGTTCTGTTCAACAGTGAGCTAAGTGTGTGCAAACTGTATTTGATTCAAATCATATTATAGTGAATCCTTCCGGTGGTTGGAAGAAGGGGTGACGTAGGAGAGTTTGCTCCGAACATCCATAAACAAACTATTGTGTTGTTCTTATCTGTCATCTTCTTATTTTTTCTCTTAAGCTTCAAACCTAAGTAAACATTTCCGCACTTGATTCTGTTTCTAGTGTTTACAAGGGTTTACGTAGAATAGAAAGTGAATCAAATCTCTAACAAAATTTCCTTCAAACTGTTTTTCATAAGCCTTCATCAATCGCCAGACCCCGTCTCTATTGATAAAGTCGATCCTATCATTATTGTAGTGTGACATTTTAAGTAAAATTTTGGATTCACGTACATATGAATTTGGTTGCCTAATAGCTACGATAAGATGCTTTCAAAGTAAAAAATAGTTTGACGCTTGCATTTGTGTATATGTAACAAATATAGGTAGTTCAAAATGTCATTCTTTACCATAATTGATAATAAACTCTTACAAAATAATGATTAACTAGTTGAATGAAATATTTAGTTATAATTAAGTATATGTAGTATAAGAAAGCTATTAAATAGCTCCCTACACTTCAAAACAAGTTTAAAATCAAACCAGATTTTTGATCACAAACTGTTTTGAACAAATTAATCATCATCCAGGTCGATTTATACTTTGAGATGATGATCAACATGTTTCTGGGAGCTTTGTGAAGCTACCCAAACCCTTGAATAAAAATTCTGTGCTAAAAAAAATTAAAAAAAGTTGAACCTTGTTGTTCTTGAGGACCGAGGCCTATTTGCCTAGGACCGAGAGATCTGATCAAGGATCCTCGGTCCGGACCAAAACCTAGGATCGAGACCTAGGACCAAGAATTTCAATAGGACCGAGAGGTCCGACTAATGTTCTTGAGCTAAGAACGAAAGGATGGATCGATATTTATGAGCTAAGATCAATGAATCCGACAAAGGATCCTGACCTAGGACCGGGAATCCCAAACCTTAGGACCAAGAGGTCAAGCCTTGGGATCGAGAATCCCAAACCCTAGGACCCAAAGATCCGACCTTGGGACCGAGAATCCAAAACCATAGGACTGAGAGATCAAACCTTGGGACCGAGACTCCCAAACCCTATGACCAAGAGGTTTAACCTTGGGACCAAGTATCCCAAGCTTGGGACTGAGAGCTCCTAAACCCAACACCGAGGAACTTAGCATAGAGCTAGCCTAAGATTGAGAGGTTTATACACCTTGACTGAGAAACTTAGTCTAGGGCTAACCTATGACCAATATGTTTATACACCTAGACCGGTAAATCCCAGCCAAGGACCGAGAGTCCTTAGCACCTAAGTTGAGGGTCTCTAGACCCCGACCAATAAAAACGAACCCGAGGCTTAAGACTTCGATCCTAAGGCCTGTTTGCTTCCACGTTTTAAAACGCAAAATTATTTTACTAATTTTGGGACCCCAAACCATTTTCTAAAATCCCGAAAAATTGGAAAATGATTTCTAAATATTTTTGGGATATTTCCCATAAAAAATATTTTGACTAATGCCTATTTAGTATTTATTTGTAAAACCTAACATCCTTAAAAAAACTAATGTTCTTCATGTATTTCCTTCCTAATCAACGTCAACAACATGTACCAATATTTAAATATTGATGTTCAAATACTTTAAAATAACGTTAAACCTAAACACATGATTATGACCGGAAGAATAATTGGTTAAAACTCAAACATTATACAACCGATTTTTAAAAGAAAACTTTATAAGTAGATATCGTTTTTTAAAATGGGTACGGAGGATGAAGCACGAAAGCCATTTCCTATGTATTACCAAACTACGAACTAAAAGAAAGCTCTGTTCAATACGTTTGTATACGTATTCCAACTTTTATTTATTTTCAAAAATCAATGGGCGACTCTGTTTCAAAATAAATAATTGTTAGAATCGACTTCAACAATAGAAGGGGGAGGGTTGAATATTGTTGAACTAATTTTCGATTTCAATGCGATTTCAATCCTATTAAAGATTAAAATTTGTTTCTATTCTTCGACAAATCATCGCAAACTCTTGAACGTATTCAATTGCGGAAATGCTTGCTAGATTTGAAGCAGTAGATTACGGACTAAGAGATGCAGTAAATAAATAACACAAGAGTTTTATGGATGTTTGGAGATAAAACTCCTACGTCACTTCTTCCTCTTTTTCCAAAAGAATTTCACTAGAAGACTTTGGTTTGTATAGCGTCTACACAAACCCAGTCATAACTCAGGTCTTAACAACTGTCTGTTATGAACTCCTAGTTATCACTCTGTTGAATAAACAACGTTCTGTTAACTTACAATGCTGAATATACTCTCAGATATTACAAATAAATTATCTCTCAGCTTAGCGTAATGAAATACATAATGCACTTGTGAAAGATGAGCTAAAGAGAGAGTAAATTGATCGAGAGTTGTGAAGCTTGTTGTTGTTCAACTTGTTATCTGTATCTATAGTTTGCCGTTGTACTCTAGAGCCTTTATATATTGACGCGTAGCAACGGTCGAATTTAATTCTTAGATACGTGATTTGACCGAGAGGCCAGATATTCAGGGATCTGCCGTTCAGAAATCCAGAGATTCAATATTGTACTTTGATGTTCTTTTATATTAAAACGTAACAATGGCCGAATCCGTTCATATATACGTGTCAACTTTCTAATGGTTGTACGTGACAGTTGTACACTTTGGCGTCTTAAGCTGATGAGTCAGCCCGCTAAAAGCGAGCGCTGCTGATAAGCTATGCTAATAAGAAGGTGCTTTTTTAGACGTCTGTTAGTACTAGGTTACTGTTAACGCTTTCTTCAGACTGCTGTTGAAGCAAGGCTGTTGTTAGCGCTTCTTACGACTGCAGCTGTAACAAGACTATTGTTAGCATTTCTTCAGACTACTGTTGAAGTAAGACTATTGTTAGTGCTTCTTCAGACTGTTGCTGAAGCAAGGCTGTTGTTAGCGCTTCTTCAGACTACTACTGAAGCAAGGTTGGTGTTAGCGTTTCTTCATACTACTGCTGAAGCAAGGCTGATGTTAGCGTTTCTTCAGACTGCTGCTGAAGCAAGGATGCTGCTAGCGTTTCTTCAGGATGCTGTTGAAGCAAGGCTGTTGCCAGTGTGCTGAAGTCAACTCTACTGTTGGTAACCCTGCTGTCAATGCCTCTTCAGCTCTGCTGACGTCAGCTCAGCTGCTCGCGCCTTTTTAGTTTTACCTATGCATTAAACATTTGTAGAACTTACTTTTATTCAATTATCAACGCATTATCAAAATTATGTCGTATTGATTAAACTTAATTTTATTGTCCTAAGTTCATTTTAATTAATTAATGTATTTTTCTTAGTTCAACTTAATTAATTATTTACTTTTTAATTAATTTCCCTTTTTTAATTTAATTTAATCTAACAATAATCTTTTAAATTAATTATGTTTAACTAATTTAAATTAAATGATTTTTAAAAAATCAAATTGTAATTTGATTAAAGTATATCCCCAAATTATTTAAAATTGAATCCCGGAATTAATTATTTTTAATTAATCTTACAAAGTTGTGAGGAATCAATGAAATCTTTTTAAAATAATGTTTTATTTTAAAAGAAAATTTCCTACAAACAAACCGTTGTTGAATTTCTCGAACTTCGAGCTTTTCACGGAAATATAATGTAATGGGGTTTTTTGGAGTTACAATAACGTCAATACCAAGAAGCGTGACTAGGACTAAAAGAATAATTGATTAAAATAAAACGTTATACAACCGAGTTTTAAAAGTCAACTTTATAAGTAGAGACCGTTTTTAAAACGGGTAAGGAGGATGAAGTATGAAAACTTTTCCCGAGTATCATTATACTACGAACTAAAAGAAACTATAGTCAATACGTTTGTATATGTATGCCATTTTTATTGATTAAAAAAATCAATTAATGACTCTATTTCAAAATAAATAATCTTTTAAATTAATTATGTTTAATTAATTTAAATTAACATATTTCTAAAAATCAAATTGTTATTTGATTACCGTAAATCCTCAAATTATTTAAAATTAACCCGAAATTAATTAATAATTTTAAAAGCTGTCAAGATCATTAAAAATATTTTTAAAATAATGTTTTATAAAAAATATTTGACATGCAAATCGATATTGAAATTCTTGAACCTCAAGTTTTTAACGCAAACACAAGTTGACACGCAAATCATTTGTTCGTTCCATCCTTATTGTTTCTTACTTGACAAGTAACCATTATTTTTTCAACAACAAAAGTCACACTTTTATCAAAACTGAGGCCTTTATCCTCTTGATTTCTTATGTGGAGAGTACTAAAATTTTCTGTTTTATTTTCATCAATGTATCGTTTCATCTCAACATTAAAAACATAGTATATGCTTTGTAAACGGTAGGAGATGGATCAACAACAAAGATCTGATCTATACTATGCTCATAATGATCATTGAGCCCCGTAAGAAATTGAATCAATTTGTCATATTCATTATTTTGAGCATTATGCTCCTGCATTTCAGTAGAATAATGATTTTAACCTTTTTGACTCATTTCATAAAAGTTTAATTTTGGAGTAATACCTTTATATGGTTAGAGAATCATATTTCATATTTGTGATTTTTTTATTCCAAATCTTCTACGATTGTTGTTCTTTTCATAACGCTCTTTGATCTCAATCTATAGCTCTTTAGTTTTTTCAGTTACTTGGATTTGTCTTTGAATCTCACTTGATATTGAATTCGTGATCCAAGAACGGACCATTGCATAAACTATCTTCATTGTACTACATCAACTTCATTTTTCGGACTAGGACATGAACCATTCAAAAGCCCTAATTTAATTATATCTTTTAGGACTAACATAATTGATTTGCACTAGCTGTAATAGTTGAACTTTGGTAGAAGTTTTGAGTGGAGAATGATGTTCGGATTATCAACACTACGGAGTACTAGATGATTAATATTGTACTTCCTTTTTTACTTTTCTCACAATGTTTCGCTTCCCGTTACGCCTTCTCTTACCGCTCCACTTCCAGCCATGGTGAGTTTCATTATCAATTAAATAGTGAATATTTCACCCAATGAACTTTGATACCATGTTAAGCAATGAACAAGTTAGATGAATTAACATTTGGCATTTCTTAAGAGATCGGGGAACAAACGCATGACTCTTAAAAAAAAAAAGTTTCATCATTATAAATACTTAAAATAAATAATCAAATAAGTCTCCTCAATTATGAGGTACACTTAAAATGAGAAAAATAAAAAATGCAAATAATAGAATAGTAGCAATTCTTTACAACATGATTTAACATAATCTTTTGAATAATGAAATGTGGGGATTTCAATTATAATTATAATATTTAAAGTATTTTTTTGAACTGATATGTGTTAAACATTAGTTTCACTTTTAATTGTTGTAGGGTGACATTTTAAGTAAATTTTTGTATTCACCTATATAGATAGGAATTCGGTTGCCTAATAGTTTACCAAGTACAATAAGATAAAGATGCTTTCAAAGTAAAAAAATAGCTTGAAGGTTGCATTTGTGTTTATGTAACAAATATAGTTAGTTTAAAATGTCATTCTTTACCATAATTAATAATCAACTCTTACAAAATAATGATTAACCAGTCAATAAAATATTTAGTTTTATTTGTCTACCACAAATGTAAATATCAGTAGTTTTAATTTTTTTTTGATTTATTAATAAAACGTTATAGTTTTCTCGAAAACGACCAAACTGTTGCTAAACCGACTACAAGCCGATTTTGCATTTTTTGAAATACATCTTTCGGTTTAGTAGGACGATTTTAATAATAAAATTCGAGGGTTTGACCTAAAACCATAAATTATGTTATTAAACATTTTAGTATAGAGAACATGAAAGTTTTGACAGGAATATGTAGAGAAATGATGTGTCATCACTCCATTGGATTGAAATTTTAAAATTCTCTCTCTAATTACATTTTCAATCCAATAGAAGGTTAACAAATCATTTCCCTACATATTCATGTTCTCTATCGTTCCCCTTTTAGTATATACATACGAAGAAAACTGCGAAACAAAATCAATTTTTTTCTTCATTTTTCATAAAAATAGTAAAAGTTAAAACTAGGACATATACATTTCTAATTTGAATGAAATTCAGTCTTATATTCTGAAACTGTATTTGTAAAATTATTGACCAATTTATGAGCTAGATTCCTATTATTTTTTTTTCAAAATTTGTGTGGATTATTATTCAAATAATTTAGTTTCTTCCCAAAGATAAATAAATTAGTAAATATTTGGCCCACATAAGTAAGAAGAAAAAATTGAAGATCAAAATACCAAAAACTGCAAACCTACAACAACCACCTCACTCTCTCCTCCTCTCTTCTTAGATTAATATTTCTCTCTCTCTCTCTCTCTCTCGCCGCCTCTGCGATTCCGGGACGAGGGAAGAGGATGGACGACGAATTTCTCAAACGGAGCACCGATTGCGTCTACTTCCTAGCTTCTCCCCTAACCTGCAAGAAGGTAATTTCCTCTTCTTCTTCTTTTCCCATCTATCTCCATTCATGTACTTCATTCATCGTTCTGCTCTTCCATTCAAACAAATTCAACTTTTTTTTCCTCTTCGAAACTCTATTTCATGATGAATTCGTTTGTTTGTCGACGTTCAAACCTGGGCTTTATTTCGTATTCCTCATGACGTTCTATCGAGTCTACGTGGAAGGATTAGGGTTTTGTACTTTTGAGATCTAATATATATCTTCCACTTGATCGATTTGTATTTTTTTTTCTGTTTAATCCATGCATTCTAATTGAATTGCTCTATATATCTTGTTAATTTCTTATCCAGGGCATTGAATGTGAGTATCGACACAGTGAAATTGCTAGGCTTAACCCTAGAGATTGCTGGTACTGGCTTTCAGGAAGCTGTCTTAACCCTGGTTGTGCATTTCGACATCCTGTAAGTGAGATAGATATAAAGGAAATCATTCATACATGTTTTCTAGTGCTAGTTTATTCTGTTTGTAAAATTTTCAGATCTGTTACATACTTACATTCAATAAGTGTACTAAGTACCAAACTCCAAACTTTATATCTCACTGTGTTTAGTGGTTGTCTTAGTGAGAATGATAAGAACGAACGCATAATTGCACAGATCAATCGCAGAACTCTAATGCGAACAAGGAGATGTGATATTGTTTTTAACAGAGAACAGGATATTTATGTTCGTTTCATGATTAGGGTTCTGTCTTTTCTTCCTCAATTTCTCTGAATAGAATGTGGCCATCTTTTATTTTGTTGTATCTATCTTTCGCGTTGGTTTTAGCCATTCAAAAAGAAATGCATAATTAGTGCTGTTAGATTCTTAATGGTTCCAAAACGGTTTGACTTTTACATACTCCGTTCCATGTTTTGTAGCATCTGTACTAGGAAATTCGATTAATATGCAGTTAATTGGGTAACAAAGTTCACGTCGATTGAAGACGAATGGTTAACATAACGCATTTGATTTTGTTCTTTACACATACAGGATTCATATAGTTTCTGTTAGCGACAAGTTGGGTTTTCATTGGTTGGTTTACAATGATCCTATTTAGAAACTAGTATTTTGTCACGACGACAATCTCATTGTTAAATTGATAAAGTTAAAATTGGAAGTGGGTTTTTCTTTTTATTATAAGATTTTGTTTTATCATGATGGGATTTTTTTTAATCATGATTTAGATTTGGTTGCTTCATTTGTCATACAAATTATTTTCTTTGATCATCATTCGTACTATAGTGCAATTGAGAGATTTTGTTTTCTCAATCATGATCCAATTATTTGTTGATCTTTGTGTAGATTTTCCAGATTTTATATTTTAACAAAACACCCAAATTGAATTTGAAATTCCTTAGGATTTTATCCAAACGACTACTTGAAAGGTTTGAACTATCATCGTATATTGTTGATCCCTAATGTTTTTTATAATTGTTGGGACATTTTTTGTGTTATATCCTTTGCATTGAAGTCCTCTGTTCTTAACAATATTTCTTCTTTACAGCCATTAGATGCCGGTGCAGAAGTATCATCCGAAGTGACTCCTTCTCAAAACCAGAGTGCCCCAACTTCAAGCAAGGTTAACGTTCCATGTTACTTTTTCTTCAACGGAACCTGCAACAAAGGTGATCGTTGCAGTTTCTCACATGGACCCGATGACAACACACCTGCTCGGAAATCCCTAAAGATTCCTACAGCCGTTGATACCATTTCTTCACAAACCAGAAAGAATCCTGAAACTAACTCTGAGCCACATCATGACCTGTTTAAAAGCAATTCAAGACAAGTAGTCGAGACACAGACCCAAACACCTGTCATCATCCCCACCAAAGAGGATGTTCGCTTGTCGGCACCCCCCACCAACAATTTCACTTTTAACGTTCCCGTGCAAACACATGAAGATGACAGTGGAGAATTTATGTCGGAAGTGTTAAATCGCCCGACTACAATTTGCGTAATTCAAAGTCCACGGGACCAAGGTGGGGATGGACATTTCGATGGAGAAGATCGGTTGGAATCATCTCCCGGTTTTGATGTTCTTGTTGATAATGGATCCGACGACGCCGAATATGAGGATGGACAAGACTACACATTAGGGTTAGACCATGGACTCGACGCAGACGGCCGAGAACTCAACGGTCAATACGGTCGCTATGATTACGAAGAACCTATCGAGTACGATCCCGAATATCCCCACATGGGTAACAATTCGCGCGAAGACGAAATCCGAGATTCTTATCCCCAAATTAACGACGAAAACGAATACTCCTCGGGAAGACGAACGAGGGAAAGATTGTCAGCTCCGATTTTCACCCGAAAAAGAAAGAATTTCCCCGCTGATTATCCTTCTGATGACAATAGAATGGTGGATCTCAGATACCATCTTGAAAACCGCAAGCAAACTAACGGAGGATCTTCAGGACAATTTGCAAGAAGGCAGAACGCTCATCATCCACAGCGTTTGGGTTATGAAAATAGGTCCGGGTCTCGAAGGCAACAACAACAACCGGCATGGAGGCCTCAGAGGAAGTTGAACGAGGAAGGCGTCAATTTACTTAACGAGAATGGTTGGGATCGAGGGGGAGGAGGGTATAGGATGAATAGGCCGTCTAATAATAATAATAATGTGAGAGTCAGTGGAGGGCAAGACTTGAATGTAGAGAACAACTATATTTCATCAGAGGGTTCTGGAATGGGAACTCCTGTTCCGTGGAAGAGAAGATTGGGAGAAAGATCGGATTTATTTACAAGGCCGAAGACATTAGCGGAGATTAGAGAAGAGAAGGAGAAGTTTATTGGAGGAGAAACTACAACAACAATGGGAAGGGAAATGATGGTATGCGAAGATTTTGAAGCTCCGAAACCTTTAAGCGAGATTCTCAAGGACAAGAATCGGCTCGCTTCAGTTGTGGAAGCGAAAGAGGTTGGAAATGGAAGCAGCCAGCTTAGCTAGACTATCGATTTCTTTCAACTATTGTGGGCAAGATGAAGATGATTTGTCTCGTTTTTCCTTTATGTGTGTTTTGTTGTGGAAGAAAGAAAGGAAGATAATTTTTTTAAACTTTTATTTTTCTTTTATTTTTTTTTTTGTACTAGTAGTGATTAAAATGGAGCTAGCTACCATTAGTTTTGAAGACATTTTTCTTTCTTTCATAAGGAGCTAATAGTAACAATGGATTGTTGGTTGGTTGTTTCCTTCCTATTAAAAAAATACATGCCAGTCAGTTTAAGATACAATTTTGGGGCTTGAAGTTCATTTATTTTAATCTTCTTTTTCTTTTGTTTCGATATATTGTTTTAGTTAGTTCATCTGATTTTGCTTGTTTAAGAGTTTTTTAGTATTATTTTTGTATATTTAAATTATTTTTTGTGATATATATATATTTTGAATTTTAAGAAAGTGACTATTCATAGTTTACCCCTTCAACTAAATTTTTTTAAATATACCGGTTTTAAGAATTTTGAATGAGAATACTGTTTTTTCAGCTTGAACGTAATGCTATTTGATCGGTGATCAAAGGAAGCCGCTAAGCTTAGTTGGCTGAAGTCTACACTTTCGAAACCGGTCTTAGCTCAAGTTCTTCTTGGATCTCTTAACACAATTTCATGCACCGCCCTTATGTGACAGGGACTCATTAACAGAAGAAAATGAGATTGTTTTCTTAAAGGGACCTTACACTTTTGTCCCTTTATGAGAAATATGGTTTTGTTGAGCTTTCTCTCTTAAGTTCATTGAAACTACTATAAGTTATATTTATAATATTAAATATGATGGATATTTTTGTTGTTTTAACTAATTTAGTTTTAAAATAGAACTTATTTGATGTGAATTAATTTTATGGAAATGAAAAGAGAAAATGAAACTCACAACCATTATTTTATGTGGGTTATTTGAGATTATTTACAAATAATTAAAGATAAAAGGAAAAATTCAACTTAGGGCAGAACAAATGATTTAAGAAATTCTAGTGCAAACTAAACTAGCAAATAAAAACAAATTATTACTAGACTAAACTTTGATAATATTTCAATCTTTTAAAAGAAATAGTAACTTTTTATTAGGGGTACTGTGTTTTTAAGATAAAACTATATATATACATTGTTCAGGGTTCAACTTCTCCCAAATGCATATTTTTATGGACTTTTTTCTAAACTAAACTTAAGTCCACCTTTATATTAAATTCAGGCTCACCCAAACGTCTAGAAACAGTTTTGATGACTAAATGAAATGAGTATAAGCAATATTGGAATGACTTAGATGTGTAATAGACTTTGAATCTAAAAGAGGAATAAAAATTTGCAATTGTGGATGAAGAATATGACTAAGACGATCTTTGAATTTCGATAAATGGGAAGCCCATTTTTTGTTTATAATTCGGTTGTACATTGAAATAGAATGTTTTCTTAATCTAATTAATTTGAAATTTTGACAAGTTATTAAATAAAAATTTAGAAAGTGTTGAATCTAAATTTTATTTTCGAAACAATTTTGATGTTGAGAAGATTGATGCTAGATTTTGATATTTTGATACATACATCATAGTAGAAATTGGTTTCTAATATCTTAATATCTTGGTCAAGTTACTAAAAGTAGTCTTTCAAAACAGTGTTTGTAATTGTCTTTTGGTCATGGTCAGATGGTCTAATGATCCAAATGCCTTAAAAGTTATCAAATCACAATTCAATATTTTGTCAACTATGAGTGAACATATAGCTGTTTCTAATTTCAGTATATTGAAGAGTCGATTTTGGTAAGAACTCAAGTGTGACAGATTTGAATTTTTTTTTTTTTTAAATTTGTCAACTTATCTTTCAATAAGTTTAATACTTAATTTCCTCTTCATAAAATACCTCAACTTTTGCAAACATTAAATTAATTTTTTTTTCAATGATGGAGTGCACTTTGCACAAAACCTAGTTAATTTGAACTTCAAATTTATCTAAACATAAAATGTGATAGAACATATTTCCAAATTTTGAAATCTACTTTAATTTGATGTTTCTGCTTAAATGAGCTGGAAAATGGTTTGTCCTTGAATGACTATATTTTAAATTTTTGCATTTAAATTAAAATCTAGAGGGTTCAGAATCGAATTAGTTCTCAAATTAACTTCAGGAAAACTATTTATTTTTTTATTTTATTCTCAATCTAATCTAACCTAACCTATTTTATTATTCATACACAGTTAGTTTTTTTTTTAAATTTATTTCTTTACATTTAAATTAATTATTAATATATTTAAATTATTATTTTTATAAATTTAATTATTTATATTTTAATATTTATATATATAAATTATTATTTTATAAATTCAATTATTTATATTTTTGATATATATATATACATATATTTAAATTATTGTTTTTTATAAATTTGATTATTTATATTTTAATATATATTTTAAATTATTATTTATATAAATTTAATTATGTATATTTTAATAATATTTACATTTCAGTTATTATATTATATAGCTTTTTATGTTTCATTAAATATTATATAAATGAGAATAATTTAAATATAAGGACAAAAACACAAATTAAGTGTCACAAAACAAAGTCGAAACATAACGAAATTAACCATTCGAGAAACAATAATAAAAACATAAGTGTTAGATTAAGTTAAAGAAAAAAATGGGGAATTAATATTAAAAGAGAAATCATTAACTAAGTTGAATTAAAAAAACGCTTTAATTAATTAAAATGAACTTAAGATAATAAAAATCAATACGACATGTATAGTTTTGATGATGCGTTAATAAATGAATAAAACTAAGTTCTGCAAATGTTTAATGCGCAGGTAGAGCTGAAAAGGCGCTGACAGCAAAACTGACGTCAGTAGAGCTAAAGAGGCGTTGGTAACAGTAGAGTTGAATTTAACATGTTGGCAGCAAACTTGCTTCAACAGTAGTGTTAAAGAAGCACTAGTAGCGGGCATGCTCCAACAGTAGTGTTGAAAAAGCGCTAGCAGCACCTTGCTCCAACAGCTGTTTGAAAAAGCGCTGGCAGCAACCTTGCGCTAACATCAGTTTGAAGAAGCACTGACAGTAGTCTTGTACAAGCAGCAACTTTGCGCTAACAGTAGTCTGAAGAAGCGCTGACAACAGGTTTGTTCAAGCAACAGTCTGAAGAAGCTCTGACAACAGTCTTGTTTCTTTAGCACATCGAGTAGCGAACATCAATGTTGCACCAACAGCTGTGTTGCGCTAACAGCCGAGTAGCGAACAGCAGCGTTGCACCAACAACTATGTTGCGCTAACAACAGAGTAGCAAACAATAGTGTTGCGCCAACAGCTGTGTTAACTATCAGCATACTACCACATCAACTTAATACGCCAAAATATACAACTGCCACATACACGATTATTCCACTAGCCTGTGCAGTACTATCCAGTACACCACGTTCTAACAAATATTCCGCGCACACAATCCCGTATGCCCATGATCTAAAGAATATTATTCTTATGCGTACTATCCCGTACACTTAGCGTACAACCATCGAAAAACTGACACATATCTACGAATTAGATTTGACCATTGTTACGCTTCAAATATAAAAGGCATCCGAGTACAACGAAGAATCTCTTGATCACCTAATCTCCTGACGAACTTGATCCTTTGATTTCTCTCTCTCTCTATAACAGTTAAGCATACATTTTATGCGTTGAGAGAAAATCTTTTGTATTACCTGATTTTGATGGAGACTTAGATTTTTCGATTCAAGGGCTTAGGTAGCTTCACATAGCTCCATGAACATTTATAACATCATCTTAAGGTATCAATCGACCTAAGTGATGATCAATTTGTTTAAAATAGTTTGTAGCAAAAAATTGGGATTTTAGTTTTAAAGATGTTTTGAGGTGAAAGAAACTAGATAATAACTTCATTATAACTCATATACTTAATTTATAGCAAAACAAGAACACTAACCGTTCGTTTGGACCAAATCAAGAACTCAAATATTTCAATTATTTTAAAAAATTTGATTTTGATCAAACATGATCAGGATGGATCAAACATGATCAAAACTGTTGTCTAGAATTATTACAATAATGTTGGGAAGTTTTATATGTAACTGTTTTTGAGAATTAGCCCAAGAACAGTAAACCCGATTTTTGGATTTTTCAAATTTTAATTTGAGTTTTTCTGTTTAAGGTCGATTGATTGATTCTAACCTAAACAGAAGTTTGAAAATTATCCTAGAATCGATTTCCAATCCTAAATTCAACAATTAGACAATATACAAACTTATGAAAATTAAAATATAAAAATTTCAATTTCAAACTGGAAGTATGAATTAAAGGGTGGTTGGAAGTATACCAAGGACAGGAGACACTACTTAGACCTTAAGGAAGTTTCTGGATACTCGGATCCAAGTTTTAAGGCCTGTAGAGAAATTCCGAAAAATTAAGAAGCTTTGAGCTTCATTGACGAATTTATGTATTTTTCAGATTGGAAGCTTGAGGGTGGATATCTTGACTTTGGATTTGTCCGGGGAGATTATTTATAGTCTCCCGAAGTCGTTTGATCCATCAAGTGGATCGAATTAGTAAAAAAACACTCAATTGTGTTTTGATTGTTTTGGTTCAGCTGGCCGGAATAGGGATGAATCATCCCTATTGCTGTAGAGGAAATGATTACTCTAGTATGGTGATTATTTCGTCTTTTGAATTAGCCGTTTTGGTTGAATGTGGAGAAAGTTCCATCAATGAAAATCAAAGATGGGACTTCGTCTATATCTTTTATGACGTCGTGACGTAGAAGACAATGGCGCCCAAAACGATGCAGTTTCGAGTGCAGACGCAGAGCAGTCCGATAGCCTTCCGTCTGTGTTCGGGTCGTTCTATTGTGTTCTGGATGACAAAGCTAACGTCCGCGTTAACCGGTCATCTACAGCTCGGGAACGTGGGTCTTAGGCTACAACGGGCTACGAGGGATGCTTATGGGCGTTGGATGAAAATCCAATGCTTATCTGATGGTCGTGGTTTCAGCTGTAGCCATTCTACAGAATTTCGACTACACCCGATTACAAAATTTATTTTTTATTTAAACCTTAAGGGATTGTTTGAAATTGATTTTTATTTCACCTTTTAGGCTTTGATTTTGATAATTTTAAATACACAAAATAATAAAATAAATATGGCAAATATTTTACCAATATATCTTTTTATTTTTTGGTATATTTAGGATTAAATAAACAATTTTTGTAGATTAAATGGGTAACCTTTCATCTTAAATTATTTATTGTTGCTCTCTTAATTTTTTCTAAAATTGTTTTTAGATAAAATTACTATAACATTTATTTCAAATAATTTTATATTTTAGTTTGGCCATTTTCCTTAATAATTAAGCCGAATAATTAAATCTAATGGATTGTTTTAATTAGATTTTGACATTTTAATTATTTTAATTTTATTTATGAGTTTTTTAGGATTATTTTTGTATATTTAAATTATTTTTTGTGATGTATATATATTTTGAATTTTAAGAAAGTGACTATTTATAGTTTATCATTTCAACTAAAAGAATTTTAAATTTACCGGTTCAATTTCTGTTTTTTCAGCTCCAGGAAGACTTACTTGATTTGAGGAGAAATCATTTCTTGAGCGTAATGCTATTTGATCGGGGATCATATAGGAAGCCGCTAGGTTTAGTTGGCTAAAATCTACACTTTCGAAACCAGTCTTAGCTCAAGTTCTTGGATCTTCGAGCACAAGTTCATGCACCACCCTTATGTGAGAGAGTAAAACTTATTAACAGAATAAAATGATAGTGTTTTTTTTAAGAGGGACCTAACACTTTTGTCCTCGTATAGAAAGATGGTTAGTTTTCTCTCTTAAACTCATAGAAGCTACCATAAGTTATATGACAGATATTTTTGTTGTTTAACTAATTTAGTTTTAAAATAGAAGTTATTTGATGTGAATTAATTTTATGAAAATTAAAGGAGAACATGAAACTCACCATCGTTATTTTATGTGGGTTATTTGAATTATTTATAAAAAATTAAAAATCACAAGGAAAAATTGAACTTAGGGCAGAACAAATGATTTAAGAAATTCTAGTGCAAACTAAACTAGCAAATAAAAACAAATTATTACTAGACTAAACTTTGATAATATTTCAATCTTTTAAAAGAAATAGTAACTTTTTATTAGGGGTACTGTGTTTTTAAGATAAAACTATATATATACATTGTTCAGGGTTCAACTTCTCCCAAATGCATATTTTTATGGACTTTTTTCTAAACTAAACTTAAGTCCACCTTTATATTAAATTCAGGCTCACCCAAACGTCTAGAAACAGTTTTGATGACTAAATGAAATGAGTATAAGCAATATTGGAATGACTTAGATGTGTAATAGACTTTGAATCTAAAAGAGGAATAAAAAATTTGCAATTGTGGATGAAGAATATGACTAAGACGATCTTTGAATTTCGATAAATGGGAAGCCCATTTTTTGTTTATAATTCGGTTGTACATTGAAATAGAATGTTTTCTTAATCTAATTAATTTGAAATTTTGACAAGTTATTAAATAAAATTTAGAAAGTGTTGAATCTAAATTTTATTTTCGAAACAATTTTGATGTTGAGAAGATTGATGCTAGATTTTGATATTTTGATACATACATCATAGTAGAAATTGGTTTCTAATATCTTAATATCTTGGTCAAGTTACTAAAAGTAGTCTTTCAAAACAGTGTTTGTAATTGTCTTTTGGTCATGGTCAGATGGTCTAATGATCCAAATGCCTTAAAAGTTATCAAATCACAATTCAATATTTTGTCAACTATGAGTGAACATATAGCTGTTTCTAATTTCAGTATATTGAAGAGTCGATTTTGGTAAGAACTCAAGTGTGACAGATTTGAATTTTTTTTTTTTTAAATTTGTCAACTTATCTTTCAATAAGTTTAATACTTAATTTCCTCTTCATAAAATACCTCAACTTTTGCAAACATTAAATTAATTTTTTTTTCAATGATGGAGTGCACTTTGCACAAAACCTAGTTAATTTGAACTTCAAATTTATCTAAACATAAAATGTGATAGAACATATTTCCAAATTTTGAAATCTACTTTAATTTGATGTTTCTGCTTAAATGAGCTGGAAAATGGTTTGTCCTTGAATGACTATATTTTAAATTTTTGCATTTAAATTAAAATCTAGAGGGTTCAGAATCGAATTAGTTCTCAAATTAACTTCAGGAAACTATTTATTTTTTTATTTTATTCTCAATCTAATCTAACCTAACCTATTTTATTATTCATACACAGTTAGTTTTTTTTTTTAAATTTATTTCTTTACATTTAAATTAATTATTAATATATTTAAATTATTATTTTTATAAATTTAATTATTTATATTTTAATATTTATATATATAAATTATTATTTTTATAAATTCAATTATTTATATTTTTGATATATATATATACATATATTTAAATTATTGTTTTTTATAAATTTGATTATTTATATTTTAATATATATTTTAAATTATTATTTATATAAATTTAATTATGTATATTTTAATAATATTTACATTTCAGTTATTATATTATATAGCTTTTTATGTTTCATTAAATATTATATAAATGAGAATAATTTAAATATAAGGACAAAAACACAAATTAAGTGTCACAAAACAAAGTCGAAACATAACGAAATTAACCATTCGAGAAACAATAATAAAAACATAAGTGTTAGATTAAGTTAAAGAAAAAAATGGGGAATTAATATTAAAAGAGAAATCATTAACTAAGTTGAATTAAAAAAACGCTTTAATTAATTAAAATGAACTTAGGATAATAAAAATCAATACGACATGTATAGTTTTGATGATGCGTTAATAAATGAATAAAACTAAGTTCTGCAAATGTTTAATGCGCAGGTAGAGCTGAAAAGGCGCTGACAGCAAAACTGACGTCAGTAGAGCTAAAGAGGCGTTGGTAACAGTAGAGTTGAATTTAACATGTTGGCAGCAAACTTGCTTCAACAGTAGTGTTAAAGAAGCACTAGTAGCGGGCATGCTCCAACAGTAGTGTTGAAAAAGCGCTAGCAGCACCTTGCTCCAACAGCTGTTTGAAAAAAGCGCTGGCAGCAACCTTGCGCTAACATCAGTTTGAAGAAGCACTGACAGTAGTCTTGTTCAAGCAGCAACTTTGCGCTAACAGTAGTCTGAAGAAGCGCTGACAACAGGTTTGTTCAAGCAACAGTCTGAAGAAGCTCTGACAACAGTCTTGCTTCTTTAGCACATCGAGTAGCGAACATCAATGTTGCACCAACAGCTGTGTTGCGCTAACAGCCGAGTAGCGAACAGCAGCGTTGCACCAACAACTATGTTGCGCTAACAACAGAGTAGCAAACAATAGTGTTGCGCCAACAGCTGTGTTAACTATCAGCATACTACCACATCAACTTAATACGCCAAAATATACAACTGCCACATACACGATTATTCCACTAGCCTGTGCAGTACTATCCAGTACACCACGTTCTAACAAATATTCCGCGCACACAATCCCGTATGCCCATGATCTAAAGAATATTATTCTTATGCGTACTATCCCGTACACTTAGCGTACAACCATCGAAAAACTGACACATATCTACGAATTAGATTTGACCATTGTTACGCTTCAAATATAAAAAGGCATCCGAGTACAACGAAGAATCTCTTGATCACCTAATCTCCTGACGAACTTGATCCTTTGATTTCTCTCTCTCTCTATAACAGTTAAGCATACATTTTATGCGTTGAGAGAAAATCTTTTGTATTACCTGATTTTGATGGAGACTTAGATTTTTCGATTCAAGGGCTTAGGTAGCTTCACATAGCTCCATGAACATTTATAACATCATCTTAAGGTATCAATCGACCTAAGTGATGATCAATTTGTTTAAAATAGTTTGTAGCAAAAAATTGGGATTTTAGTTTTAAAGATGTTTTGAGGTGAAAGAAACTAGATAATAACTTCATTATAACTCATATACTTAATTTATAGCAAAACAAGAACACTAACCGTTCGTTTGGACCAAATCAAGAACTCAAATATTTCAATTATTTTAAAAAATTTGATTTTGATCAAACATGATCAGGATGGATCAAACATGATCAAAACTGTTGTCTAGAATTATTACAATAATGTTGGGAAGTTTTATATGTAACTGTTTTTGAGAATTAGCCCAAGAACAGTAAACCCGATTTTTGGATTTTTCAAATTTTAATTTGAGTTTTTCTGTTTAAGGTCGATTGATTGATTCTAACCTAAACAGAAAGTTTGAAAATTATCCTAGAATCGATTTCCAATCCTAAAATTCAACAATTAGACAATATACAAACTTATGAAAATTAAAATATAAAAATTTCAATTTCAAACTGGAAGTATGAATTAAAGGGTGGTTGGAAGTATACCAAGGACAGGAGAACACTACTTAGACCTTAAGGAAGTTTTCTGGATACTCGGATCCAAGTTTTAAGGCCTGTAGAGAAAATTCCGAAAAATTAAGAAGCTTTGAGCTTCATTGACGAATTTATGTATTTTTCAGATTGGAAGCTTGAGGGTGGATATCTTGACTTTGGATTTGTCCGGGGAGATTATTTATAGTCTCCCGAAGTCGTTTGATCCATCAAAGTGGATCGAATTAGTAAAAAACACTCAATTGTGTTTTGATTGTTTTTGGTTCAGCTGGCCGGAATAGGGATGAATCATCCCTATTGCTGTAGAGGAAATGATTACTCTAGTATGGTGATTATTTCGTCTTTTGAATTAGCCGTTTTGGTTGAATGTGGAGAAAGTTCCATCAATGAAAAATCAAAGATGGGACTTCGTCTATATCTTTTATGACGTCGTGACGTAGAAGACAATGGCGCCCAAAACGATGCAGTTTCGAGTGCAGACGCAGAGCAGTCCGATAGCCTTCCGTCTGTGTTCGGGTCGTTCTATTGTGTTCTGGATGACAAAGCTAACGTCCGCGTTAACCGGTCATCTACAGCTCGGGAACGTGGGTCTTAGGCTACAACGGGCTACGAGGGATGCTTATGGGCGTTGGATGAAAATCCAATGCTTATCTGATGGTCGTGGTTTCAGCTGTAGCCATTCTACAGAATTTCGACTACACCCGATTACAAAATTTATTTTTTATTTAAAACCTTAAGGGATTGTTTGAAATTGATTTTTATTTCACCTTTTAGGCTTTGATTTTGATAATTTTAAATACACAAAATAATAAAATAAATATGGCAAATATTTTACCAATATATCTTTTTATTTTTTGGTATATTTAGGATTAAATAAACAATTTTTGTAGATTAAATGGTAACCTTTCATCTTAAATTATTTATTGTTGCTCTCTTAATTTTTTCTAAAATTGTTTTTAGATAAAATTACTATAACATTTATTTCAAATAATTTTATATTTTAGTTTGGCCATTTTCCTTAATAATTAAGCCGAATAATTAAATCTAATGGATTGTTTTAATTAGATTTTGACATTTTAATTATTTTAATTTTATTTATGAGTTTTTTAGGATTATTTTTGTATATTTAAATTATTTTTGTGATGTATATATATTTTGATTTTAAGAAAGTGACTATTTATAGTTTATCATTTCAACTAAAAGAATTTTAAATTTACCGGTTCAATTTCTGTTTTTTCAGCTCCAGGAAGACTTACTTGATTTGAGGAGAAATCATTTCTTGAGCGTAATGCTATTTGATCGGGATCATATAGGAAGCCGCTAGGTTTAGTTGGCTAAAATCTACACTTTCGAAACCAGTCTTAGCTCAAGTTCTTGGATCTTCGAGCACAAGTTCATGCACCACCCTTATGTGAGAGAGTAAAACTTATTAACAGAATAAAATGATAGTGTTTTTTTTAAGAGGGACCTAACACTTTTGTCCTCGTATAGAAAGATGGTTAGTTTTCTCTCTTAAACTCATAGAAGCTACCATAAGTTATATGACAGATATTTTTGTTGTTTAACTAATTTAGTTTAAAATAGAAGTTATTTGATGTGAATTAATTTTATGAAAATTAAAGGAGAACATGAAACTCACCATCGTTATTTTATGTGGGTTATTTGAATATTTATAAAAAATTAAAAATCACAAGGAAAAATTGAACTTAGGGCAGAACAAATGATTTAAGAAATTCTAGTGCAAACTAAACTAGCAAATAAAAACAAATTATTACTAGACTAAACTTTGATAATATTTCAATCTTTTAAAAGAAATAGTAACTTTTTATTAGGGGTACTGTGTTTTAAGATAAAACTATATATATACATTGTTCAGGGTTCAACTTCTCCCAAATGCATATTTTTATGGACTTTTTTCTAAACTAAACTTAAGTCCACCTTTATATTAAATTCAGGCTCACCCAAACGTCTAGAAACAGTTTTGATGACTAAATGAAATGAGTATAAGCAATATTGGAATGACTTAGATGTGTAATAGACTTTGAATCTAAAAGAGGAATAAAAAATTTGCAATTGTGGATGAAGAATATGACTAAGACGATCTTTGAATTTCGATAAATGGGAAGCCCATTTTTTGTTTATAATTCGGTTGTACATTGAAATAGAATGTTTTCTTAATCTAATTAATTTGAAATTTTGACAAGTTATTAAATAAAAATTTAGAAAGTGTTGAATCTAAATTTTATTTTCGAAACAATTTTGATGTTGAGAAGATTGATGCTAGATTTTGATATTTTGATACATACATCATAGTAGAAATTGGTTTCTAATATCTTAATATCTTGGTCAAGTTACTAAAAGTAGTCTTTCAAAACAGTGTTTGTAATTGTCTTTTGGTCATGGTCAGATGGTCTAATGATCCAAATGCCTTAAAAGTTATCAAATCACAATTCAATATTTTGTCAACTATGAGTGAACATATAGCTGTTTCTAATTTCAGTATATTGAAGAGTCGATTTTGGTAAGAACTCAAGTGTGACAGATTTGAATTTTTTTTTTTTTAAATTTGTCAACTTATCTTTCAATAAGTTTAATACTTAATTTCCTCTTCATAAAATACCTCAACTTTTGCAAACATTAAATTAATTTTTTTTTCAATGATGGAGTGCACTTTGCACAAAACCTAGTTAATTTGAACTTCAAATTTATCTAAACATAAAATGTGATAGAACATATTTCCAAATTTGAAATCTACTTTAATTTGATGTTTCTGCTTAAATGAGCTGGAAAATGGTTTGTCCTTGAATGACTATATTTTAAATTTTTGCATTTAAATTAAATCTAGAGGGTTCAGAATCGAATTAGTTCTCAAATTAACTTCAGGAAACTATTTATTTTTTATTTATTCTCAATCTAATCTAACCTAACCTATTTTATTATTCATACACAGTTAGTTTTTTTTTTTTAAATTTATTTCTTTACATTTAAATTAATTATTAATATATTTAAATTATTATTTTTATAAATTTAATTATTTATATTTTAATATTTATATATATAAATTATTATTTTTATAAATTCAATTATTTATATTTTTGATATATATATATACATATATTTAAATTATTGTTTTTTATAATTTGATTATTTATATTTAATATATATTTTAAATTATTATTTATATAAATTTAATTATGTATATTTTAATAATATTTACATTTCAGTTATTATATTATATAGCTTTTTATGTTTCATTAAATATTATATAAATGAGAATAATTTAAATATAAGGACAAAAAACACAAATTAAGTGTCACAAAACAAAGTCGAAACATAACGAAATTAACCATTCGAGAAACAATAATAAAAACATAAGTGTTAGATTAAGTTAAAGAAAAAAATGGGGAATTAATATTAAAAGAGAAATCATTAACTAAGTTGAATTAAAAAAACGCTTTAATTAATTAAAATGAACTTAGGATAATAAAAATCAATACGACATGTATAGTTTTGATGATGCGTTATAAATGAATAAAACTAAGTTCTGCAAATGTTTAATGCGCAGGTAGAGCTGAAAAGGCGCTGACAGCAAAACTGACGTCAGTAGAGCTAAAGAGGCGTTGGTAACAGTAGAGTTGAATTTAACATGTTGGCAGCAAACTTGCTTCAACAGTAGTGTTAAAGAAGCACTAGTAGCGGGCATGCTCCAACAGTAGTGTTGAAAAAGCGCTAGCAGCACCTTGCTCCAACAGCTGTTTGAAAAAGCGCTGGCAGCAACCTTGCGCTAACATCAGTTTGAAGAAGCACTGACAGTAGTCTTGTTCAAGCAGCAACTTTGCGCTAACAGTAGTCTGAAGAAGCGCTGACAACAGGTTTGTTCAAGCAACAGTCTGAAGAAGCTCTGACAACAGTCTTGCTTCTTTAGCACATCGAGTAGCGAACATCAATGTTGCACCAACAGCTGTGTTGCGCTAACAGCCGAGTAGCGAACAGCAGCGTTGCACCAACAACTATGTTGCGCTAACAACAGAGTAGCAACAATAGTGTTGCGCCAACAGCTGTGTTAACTATCAGCATACTACCACATCAACTTAATACGCCAAAATATACAACTGCCACATACACGATTATTCCACTAGCCTGTGCAGTACTATCCAGTACACCACGTTCTAACAAATATTCCGCGCACACAATCCCGTATGCCCATGATCTAAAGATATTATTCTTATGCGTACTATCCCGTACACTTAGCGTACAACCATCGAAAAACTGACACATATCTACGAATTAGATTTGACCATTGTTACGCTTCAAATATAAAAAGGCATCCGAGTACAACGAAGAATCTCTTGATCACCTAATCTCCTGACGAACTTGATCCTTTGATTTCTCTCTCTCTCTATAACAGTTAAGCATACATTTTATGCGTTGAGAGAAAATCTTTTGTATTACCTGATTTTGATGGAGACTTAGATTTTTCGATTCAAGGGCTTAGGTAGCTTCACATAGCTCCATGAACATTTATAACATCATCTTAAGGTATCAATCGACCTAAGTGATGATCAATTTGTTTAAAATAGTTTGTAGCAAAAAATTGGGATTTTAGTTTTAAAGATGTTTTGAGGTGAAAGAAACTAGATAATAACTTCATTATAACTCATATACTTAATTTATAGCAAAACAAGAACACTAACCGTTCGTTTGGACCAAATCAAGAACTCAAATATTTCAATTATTTTAAAAAATTTGATTTTGATCAAACATGATCAGGATGGATCAAACATGATCAAACTGTTGTCTAGAATTATTACAATAATGTTGGGAAGTTTTATATGTAACTGTTTTTGAGAATTAGCCCAAGAACAGTAAACCCGATTTTTGGATTTTCAAATTTTAATTTGAGTTTTTCTGTTTAGGTCGATTGATTGATTCTAACCTAAACAGAAAGTTTGAAAATTATCCTAGAATCGATTTCCAATCCTAAAATTCAACAATTAGACAATATACAAACTTATGAAAATTAAAATATAAAAATTTCAATTTCAAACCTGGAAGTATGAATTAAAGGGTGGTTGGAAGTATACCAAGGACAGGAGAACACTACTTAGACCTTAAGGAAGTTTTCTGGATACTCGGATCCAAGTTTTAAGGCCTGTAGAGAAAATTCCGAAAAATTAAGAAGCTTTGAGCTTCATTGACGAATTTATGTATTTTTCAGATTGGAAGCTTGAGGGTGGATATCTTGACTTTGGATTTGTCCGGGGAGATTATTTATAGTCTCCCGAAGTCGTTTGATCCATCAAAGTGGATCGAATTAGTAAAAAACACTCAATTGTGTTTTGATTGTTTTTGGTTCAGCTGGCCGGAATAGGGATGAATCATCCCTATTGCTGTAGAGGAAATGATCACTCTAGTATGGTGATTATTTCGTCTTTTGAATTAGCCGTTTTGGTTGAATGTGGAGAAAGTTCCATCAATGAAAAATCAAAGATGGGACTTCGTCTATATCTTTTATGACGTCGTGACGTAGAAGACAATGGCGCCCAAAACGATGCAGTTTCGAGTGCAGACGCAGAGCAGTCCGATAGCCTTCCGTCTGTGTTCGGGTCGTTCTATTGTGTTCTGGATGACAAAGCTAACGTCCGCGTTAACCGGTCATCTACAGCTCGGGAACGTGGGTCTTAGGCTACAACGGCTACGAGGGATGCTTATGGGCGTTGGATGAAAATCCAATGCTTATCTGATGGTCGTGGTTTCAGCTGTAGCCATTCTACAGAATTCGACTACACCCGATTACAAAATTTATTTTTTATTTAAAACCTTAAGGGATTGTTTGAAATTGATTTTTATTTCACCTTTAAGGCTTTGATTTTGATAATTTTAAATACACAAAATAATAAAATAAATATGGCAAATATTTTACCAATATATCTTTTTATTTTTTGGTATATTTAGGATTAAATAAACAATTTTGTAGATTAAATGGGTAACCTTTCATCTTAAATTATTTATTGTTGCTCTCTTAATTTTTTCTAAAATTGTTTTTAGATAAAATTACTATAACATTTATTTCAAATAATTTTATATTTTAGTTTGGCCATTTTCCTTAATAATTAAGCCGAATAATTAAATCTAATGGATTGTTTTAATTAGATTTTGACATTTTAATTATTTTAATTTATTTATTTATAAATAAATTAAAATAATTATTTTAATTTTATAAATTAGGTAGATAATTTTTTTAGTGCTTATACAAGTCTAAATAAACTTGGCCGAACTCAATTCAATTCATTTATGTATCCCACATTTATTACCCTTTATATATCTTGTTAATGTTACATCAAAATAAAATTTTGGAGAAGAGGCATGTATACGGTCTCCTTTTCGGAGTATAGTTAAACAACCAATCATTCTAGAATCTTTTCACCAATTTTATATCTATTTTATTTTTCGATTTGTATAGTAGGAAATTTGAGAACTCAACCCTAAAAATTGTTTCTCTCATTTTTTCCCCATTCTTTAGCTCTTTCTTGTATGATTTTTTTTATTGCTTATCTTATTTATCTCACATAATTAAGAATAAAATATTTAGCTATGTATTGATAAATTAGAAAACACAAATGAAAGCATTATTCTGTATTTACAAAGTTAAATAGAAGTAGCTTAAATTTAACATCTATACAAACTATCAATCTCTTAAATTAAAATAAAAGAGAAAATATTATAAAGATGAAAGATGTCAAAATAAAAAGTGCCTAAAAATGACACAGGTAGCTAAGCGGCTATTCAAACGAGTTGAAGTATGTCAATTATCATAAAAAAAATTAATTCACGGAAATTTGCCAAAATGATCCTTAAAACACGACAAATTCCAAAAATAATCTAGCTTCATAATGTTTTGCAATAATAACCTTTTGGGCCTGGAAAATGACCAATTTTCACCTAATATATTTTTCTTCTTTTCTGCTTCGTTTCTTTTTTTTTCTCTCTTCTTCTACCCTGACCAACAACAACCGCTTCCCCTCCCTGTGACTATCCCCGAAGCAAGCACCCGACGACATCTGCATCATACGCAACAATTGTAGCAAGGCGATATTACGAGCATTTATACATAGATCCTTCAAATTCTTTATTTTCGAAAACAAGCTCTTGGAGACGACGACGCAATGTAAAAAATCAAAACAGGTTTCTAGGATTGAACCCTGGCCACTTGTATGATATGCAAAATTAATTACTATACTACAATCACTTTTCTATATATTACGTTGAACGAAAACTAAACATTGTATCGAAGAAAATTATACATTGCACAAGCTATTTCATTTTATTCCACCAAACAAACTTTCAAACCACGAATAAGAAGAATATGGAGGAAAAAAACAAGGTGAACACTACCAAAAAAGACAGAACACGATGTAGAGTCAAGACCCTGTCGCATATGAAGAAAACTGTTCGTTGCCGCGCCCACAATGAATCTTCCTTGCAATCGGCTAAAGAGAAGAGAGAAGGAAGAGAATAAGAAATTAAGAAGAAAAGAAGAAGAAAAATGGGAAAAATATAAGACATTTCACAGCCCTAAAAGTTATATTTAAAATAAAAAATCTTTTCTTAGGATCATTTCCTCAAATTCCCCCATTATTCTCCTATATTCAGATATGAATAGTTTAATATACAACTCACAAATATCATTAATCACATTATTCTACAAAATATTATTATCAAAAGACATTACTAATAACATTATTATTAATACTTTAACACAAGTAACACCCACATAAACCACATTAATAAAACTATAAAAGCATTAGTAACACCATTATTAATCACAATAGTACTAACAAAATTTTCTAACATATGAACATTTACTCAATTTAAGCCAAATATATTACCCATCATTTAGATAAAATAATCATCCTCCCTTAACCCTCTCTAACATTATTTCTATCGTTGATTTATGTAAGCCTTAGTGAAACTCCAACTACGGTATATTATGACTTTTGATTGACGTTGAGTTGTATATATCTTCGTTTATCAAAGGATTCACCATGTTCAAGTAATGGATTCACACAACGATCTCTATGCATTTTTGGCAGGAGTGTTCAACTAAAAAGACACGGTTGGAGGTTATCGCATTCAAAGAAGCTATTAATGTTAGCTCTTTGAGAATGAAGGTGGTACGGAAATTTGCTATTTTGAGATTCATGACCGAATTGTATGAAGACGCACAAACTTTGTAAAATTTTAGGTGAAATAGATTATATGATAGTTGAAATAATGTGCTGGATGACCTCTCTTTCAATAGTTATATACTTATAGTGGAACAACTAAGGTTGTTTATTGGTTCGGTTTTCGGGTTTTCGAGTTTCTTAGTTCAGTTCCTTAATTTTTTTAAAGTGTATTCGAAAACCGAACTGAATTCGATTTTGATTTTCATCTAGAATTATAATAATACGAGTTTGAACTGAATTTGATTTTTTTTTTATTTCTCTTAGTCCCAATTCAATTTTCAATTCAAATGATACGAATTCAAATCAAAAACTGAATTCTAAACATACTTTTTTAATTAACTCATCAAATCAATATTTAAAAGTATCATTCAACTTCATTATCAATTTTGTGAGTTATCATCAATCAAATAACGAAAACAGAATCTTGGCGACGGAGACCAAAGATGACAACACAGAGAGGTTGATGTTGTGTGATTTGAGAAGAAGAAGCGGACAGTAGATAGAATAAAGGTGAGTGTGGTCTACTTGTGCCAGATTAACTAAAACAAAATAATTAAAACAAAAATGAATTTATTTTCTAACTCGAAAATCGAATTGAATATTTTTCAGCCGATGAATTCGAATTTGGTCGAATATTCAATACTTACGAACTACTTTGGAACAATGGTTATTTACCTACTTCATTTTTATTTACTAATGGATTATTAAGGAAGCATGTGAATAACTTTAAAAAATAGTTAATCAATTAATATATAAATGAAAATCGATAATAAAAGACTAAAAATTGAAGTAAAATAGATGGACAAATTCATTTTGTTAACTCGTTGAGTTTATTATGAAATTCTTCTTATAGGAAACTTTAACCTCTAACTTTGCGAAGTCGAAGTTCACTCAATAAACAGAATAGAAGACATTCTAAGAGAGAGAGGGCCAAATTAACAATACTTATGATATCTTAACGGTGGAGTATCATCCACGACCTTTTACTTGTGGGTTTTCAAATCCCCACAATGATCAGTTTTCTTCTCTATTCGAAGCCAATCTATCATTAAATATGTCATGTTCCCGATTAATTACGATAATATCAATTAATCAGAAATTGAATAAGTGCAAAAAGAGATTAGAAATACAGAAAAAAATTGATAGAGAAGAATTTAGAAGAGAGAAGATGCCTATAACTAACCCTCAATGGATTTTTTAGACAAGAGAGAGAGCGTGTTTTACATAAATTTCAATCTTCTTCTTTTCCAATGTTTACGACAACTTTTATTCTATTACAAATTAATTAAAAGTAAAACAGTTAAAAGCTCCAATCATCTTTCGCCAACCGTCCACCAGTCCTCAACCGCTTTAGACCTTTATTCCCTGAAACCAAAATACCGTAGTCGTGTACGTTACGTTCACGACAATCCTCACCTCTTAAAAAATGTCTAACCCCCTCTCAATTACCAGCAAATTGGTTCACCACAACCTTCACCTCTTAAGGCTCTTAAGGAGTGTCTAACTTTCTCTACACGAGTTTTGTACATTTTATCACTAATAAGATAAAAAGAGAAGTTAGAGTTTCTTATTAGCAAGCGTAAATAAAATATAATGAAAGAATTTATATAGTTAGTGATTACAATATACTGAAGTGTTAACATACTATAATACTCTTAATTGTTAATAAAGATAATTAAAATAATATATATATAACATCTCCTCTCAAACTCACGATACAACAACAATAAACATTAAGAGTTTGTTAATCAGAAAACGAAAACGCAAAGCGCTAATTTAAATATATCAAGTACATCGAAAAAAACGACCCATCAGTCTTTTTCAAAATGCACACTTCTGCAATGACTCCATTGTGACTCAAGAAACGACAGTTCTCCATTTATTCCCCAGTACCTCGATGGCGTTGCTCTACGCTGATATCACCAACAAAATATAGTATATCTATAGAGCATAGAAGAAGAACTACAGCGTTTATAGAACGCTTCTCAATGCATCTCAACCTCGAACGACCATAAAAGAGGTTGAAGAACATCAAACAAGGAGAATATGAAAAATTCTTTGTGTTTATTGAAAGATGGAAAGTTATCGCCGAGGAAATCGATTCTCTCTCGAGCGAACAACGAATGATCGATATGATCTTAGAAAGTATTAATGGACGATATTCTATAGGATTCGTCGTCAACACCTTTCAAAATATGATGAAGTTACTGAAAACTGGAACAACCTCGATGGCGCCATTGAGAAAGAAATGAGAGAGGGAAAGCAGTCAAAGCTACCCCACCCCCAAGTCGTTTCCCAAGAAAGGAAAAGACAAAAGTGCATTAGGTAACCACTTACTGGAAGGAGCAATCGCCTCAAAGACGAGCCCAAGTAAGCCTTCACAGACAAAGGTAGGTACAACTACCCCTACCAAGACCACACCTCCAAAGGAACCTAGAGCTCCTAGAGTCTTTGTCCACCTAAGAATTCCTTTAAGTCAGGTAATGAAGAGTCCTCCAGCTTTTCATTCTTTTAGAGAACTTCCAGCTATCAAGGAGACGAAGAAATATAGATTCTCCAGGAAAAGAATCTTATCAAACTTCTCTTGCCAAGAAAGGACATACCATTCTTGAGAAAGTATGAGAAAGCTTGGTACGACTACCACCAAGCAAAGGGTCACGCTACTAATAGTTGTAGCACTCTCAAACATCTGTTCCAGGAGATAGATTAGAACGTGATCGCCAAACCAGAAATAGCCAAGAATCCGTTACCGGATCACCAAGTCAACATGCTCATAACCGACGAAGTATCCTTTGATATGGATGCGTTACAGGTCCTAATCCATGACGCCAAACCATAAATTAACATGATTGATCATTGGCCAAAAGAAGTTCAAAATCCATTCCGGTGAAACTTCTAAATGGTGGAAGTCAAAATGATTGCCCACATCTACGCCTCGATAGACATCGCGACAACACGTGGTAGAACATATTTTCAACCCAATTTTATGAAAACCACACCGGCTAATGTGCCATCTACATCCCATCCATTGGTATGGAAAATAGGGGAAGACAAGCCTAGAGATCTTATCATAGGATACAACCTCCTAAATCAACTAAAAAGGAAAAATGCTAACATTTCTATCTGGGAATCCTGATGTACTCTATAACGCACATGAAAGCGGTCATCAATTAGTTATGCAAGGCTAATGTCTTTGCCAACACTACCCCAGAAGAACTAGTATGTATCATATCTTTTAGTTCTCAACATAACATGATTGACTTTGAAGACAAGAATCTTCCGACAGCCGAATTAGATCATGATAAATCCCTCTACATTTATGTCCGAATGGAGGGAAAGACTGTTTCAATGGTCCTAATAGACAATAGATCTGCTCTCAAAATATATCATTGGCAGACTCTTGAGAGGTTAGGCGTATCCCAAGACAAGATCATAACATCTCACCTATGTGTCAAATGCTTCAACAACTCTCACCGTGAGATAATGTGTTGTCTCACGTGCACCGTCTGAGTGTCCGACATACCCTTCCAAGTTAATTTTTGCGTCATCAACATGCAACATTCCTATAACTTGATCTCAGGAAGACCATGAGTGTATCAAGCCAAGGCTTTAGCCTCTGTACTTCACTAAAAGCTTAGGTTCATAGCCAACGACCATGTTATCATAGTCAACGAAGAAACTGACACCATAATAGTCATTGGGTATACCCATATTGACACCCTTGAGGTTGAACTAAGTGGGTTCAAGATATGTCCGATTTTCCCAAAAGATAAGAAATCTTCTAAACACCTTGACTTTAGTACATTTAACCTCCCCTCCATTAGAATGATGCGCATAATGAGATATTTCCATGGCATGGGCTTAGGCCCAAACACCAATGGTATGCCATCATTCCCATAACCATGTTGTAACATGGATCGCCATGGTCTAGGATACGTCCCTACATGACTTGAAAAAATTCACAAGGAAAGGATATCTAAACGACGCATAGTTGTCCACCAACCTTGAATGGATAGTTCATCAGCGAGGGACAAAGCATCCTATGCTTTGACTTCTCCGAACCCTTTACTAATCCAGATGTATATAGACATTTTCCAGGTCTCCAAATCTTTTAAGATTGTCCTTATAACCCTATCCCTTTTGTTTGCATGATTTGGAAAAGAACAGACTATTGGCGTGACGCCCTTGAAAACTTGGATCGGATTTCCAAGACAGCTGATCTAGCTCAAGAAGCTACCTCTTCCGATTTTCAAGAAACCAATGCTTTTTCATCCATCGATATTTTGATCGACGAAAATAGAACTCTTTCTCCTCTCATGTGTAGAGAGATGTCAAATACTGTACATTGTAAAAATCTAAAAACAATGATCTTGTTAGATCATATTTCCTTACATGTAAAAAACCCCTCGATGTAACACAAGAAGTCGACTTCGAATGTATGAGTAAAAATGTTAGATTAAGTTAAAGAAAGAAAAAGAGGGAAATTATTTAATTAAGATTAAAGAGGAAATGATTAATTAAGTTGAATTAAGAAAAACGACTTAATTGATTAAGATGAACTTAGGATAATTAAAATCAATACGATGTAGTTTTGATAATGTGTTGATAATTGAATAAAACTAAGTTATGCAAATATTTAATGCGCAAGTAGAGTTGAAGAGGCGCTAGCAGCAGAGCTGACGTCAATAGAGGTTAAGAGGCGTTGGCAGCAGGGTTGCCAACAACAGAGTGCACTTCAGCATGCTAACAGCAGGCTTGCTCCAACAACAGTGTCATAGAAGCACTAGTAGCAGTCTTGCTTCAGCAGCATTCTGAAGAAGCACTCACAGTAGCTTTGCTTCAGTAGTAGTCTGAAGAAGTGCTAGCAGCAGCCTTGTTCAGCAGCAGTCTGAAGAAGCGCTAGCAGATGCCTTGCTTCATCAACAGTCTGAAAAAGCGCTGATAACAGCCTTTCTCCAACAACAGTGTAGAAGAAGCGCTAGCAGCAGCCTTGCTTCGACAATAGTCTAAAGAAGTGCGCTTCAACAATAGTTTGAAGAAGAGTTAGCAGCAACCTTTCTTCAGCAGTAGTTTGAAGAACTGCTAGCAGCAGCATTTCTTCAGCAGCAGTCTAAAGAAGTGCTAGCAACAGCCTTGTCCAGAAACAATCTAAAGAAGCACTAGAAGCAGCCTTGCTTCATCAATAGTCTAAAGAAGGGATGACAATAGCCTTTCTCCAACAGAAGTGTTGAAGAAACTCTGGTAGTAGTCTTGATTTGACAACAGTACGTATGAAGAAGCGTTAGTAGCAGCTTTGCCTCAACAACAATCTGAAGAAGCGCTAGCAACAACCTTGCCTAAATAGTAGTCTGAAGAAACGCTGACAGCAATCTTGGTTCAGTAGTAGTATGAAGAAGCGCTAACAGCATCCTTGCCTCAGCAGTAGTCTGAAGAAGTGCTAGCTGCATATTTGCTTCAGCTACAGTCTGAAGAATCGCTAACAACAACCTTGTTCCAACAATAGTGTTGAAGAAGCGCTAGCAGCAACCTTGCTTCAACAACACTCTAAAGAAGCGCTAACAACAACATTGACTCAATAACAGTCTAAAGAAGCACTAGGAACAACCTTGCCTCAACAACAATCTGATGAAGCGCTAGTAACATCCTTGCCTCAGTAATAGTCTGAAGAAGTGCTAGCAGTCGCCTTGCCTCAACAGTACTCTAAAGAAGCGCAAGAAGCAATCTTGCTTCTTCAACATAATAGAGTAGCGAACAACAGTGTTGCGCTAATAGCCGATTAGCCGACAATAGTGTTATCGGCTTAATACAATAAAATGTACAACTGCCACGTACAAGATTATTCTACTAGCCCGTGTAGTAATATCTATTACGCCTCGTTCTACCGAATATTCCGCGCATTACCATCCCATACGCCACGTTCCAACGAATATTCTTTATGCGTAATATCCCGTACACCTGGCGTACAATGAACGAAAAGCTGACATGTATCTATGTTAAGATCGGGATCGCCGAAGGAGACTAAGGTCTCGCTAGGGTGAACGCTTACACAACACGTCGGTTGATACAAACCTTGTGAGAGGTTAATATCGGTCTCAATACTACACAAGTTGTCACAAACTCTTGAACCGAGTTCAAGTGCGGAACTATTCATTTCAACTCGAAGCAACCCAAGAATAGTTTAGAGAGAAACAAGAGAACACAAAGTAAAAGAGAAACACAACACCAGATTTATGGATGTTTGAGATAAATCTCATACGTCACCCCTTCTTCTCAAATTTGAGAAGGATATTCTCTCAGAATATTCAAACGGTTTACAATACGTATGTCGAACACCCGAGGCTTATTTACTACTCGTTTTCGAATTCTTACTATGTTCACTCTGTTGAATAAAAACAAATTCTGTCAACTTACAACACTCACTACTCACACAGAATATATGAACTTGTAATAAACGTGAAATGCTAACACACACTGATTTAAACACTTAAGAAATATGTGAGCAAGGATGGTTAAAAGTTCTTGTAAAGTTCTCAATTCGTAAGATATCCAGAAGGTTTCAAGGTTGTTAGGTTTAGACAGATTCTTAAGGTGTGCTTTTTCGGTTGAGCTGGGTTCTCTTAAATAGGAATATAACAACGGTCATATTCTTATTCTTCAACGGATATATTTCATTGATAGTACATCATTTCTTGGATCTGATTGGTTGAGGATAGTTGTAGTACATTCTTGGGATATCCTCTGATCTTGTTTGATAAGAAGTGAACATAGCCATTAATTGGGTTAATGATTTCCAAGGAGTAGATCATCATGCATATTTGTTTTCTAATTATTTGGTTATCTAGGGTAATGTGATAGATATCTACTCCTAGTGGGCTGTTTTGGACTTATACCAAAATGGTAGTCTGATCTTCTTTACCAGGCTTCTACTTCCCAAAAGAGTTTCATCAGACTTGTATTAAAATGATAATGGAACAGTCTGATCATGTGAAGGCTCCCTTTTATAATTGCTGAAACTGTTCTGTGTTGCACTAAAAGCGAAACTGCCGACTGCTCTCAATATAAATCTTTCTTAGCATAAAACTGGTTCCGCCTCCTAGGATCTGACCGGTTAAACTACCGATCATTTTACCGATTAACCCTTTTTGTAAATAATCGGTCAAGTTATCGTTGCATGAATATTACCGATTCTATGTCTTGTATAAGAACCGAAGATTTTACCGAATAAATTACCGGACAAAATATCGAAAGAATTTACCGGACAAAAGATTTTACCGAAAGAATTACCGGACAAATTACCGGTTCTGCTTTGAGAGTAACTGATCAATTTTACCGATCTTACTGAGCGGTAAAACCGAATTCTTCTACCGAACCGATCATATAGCCGATTGAAAAACCGATTGCGCAGCCTTTATGAAACGAAAGATATTATTGGTTAAACCGCTGGTCGGTTTACCGATTCTGCTTGATAGAATATATCCGATATTTTTACCGGTCAATTGATTGAGCGGTAAAACTGATTTCTCACTTCCGAACCGATTACTACTGGTTCTGGTTCTTTGACATATTACCGATAATTTTACCGAACAGCCTGCTGAGCAGTAAAACCGATTTCTTTCACTGAACCGATCCATTACTGGTTCCGTTTCTTATATAGATAGCCGAAGATAAAGTCGATAAGATAAGACCGATTTGTGCCGTCTTAATAACATCGGTCAGCCGTGCTGAGCGGTAAAATCGACTTTTATTTCCGAACCGAACATATAATCAGTTGCTTTTCTTTGATAAGTAACCAAGCATAATGCTGATTTGTAAAACCGAAGTAGTAAACTACTAGTTTCGGTTTTACCGATTCTTGCATTTTCGATTTTGATAAAAACCAAACTTCTTGGCTTTCTGGTTTCTTTTTATCCTGCACAAATGATGAATTTGGTTAAGTTCTTTAGATAATTAATTACTTACTAATTAATTATGTGATTTATCTAACAATCTACGAATTAGATTCGACCGTTGTTATGCTTCAAATTGTTTGGATCGGGATCGCCCTTGGAGGACCGGGGTCCGACTTTAAGGGAGAACGCTTAACAACACAACACACTGGTAATAGTCCGGTAAGAGACTAGAACCGCTTCTTAACACTACACAAGCTGTCACCAACCTCTTGAACCAAGTTCAAGTGCGGAAGTGGTTTGTTTCAGCTTGAAGCAACGCACACAGTTCAGTTTGGAAGGTGTTTTAGAAGGAGTTGGTTAAGATGGAGAGGGGAACCAGTTCGGTTAGCGAAAGTGAGTCGGAGAGTAAATGTAAAGAACACGAGTCAAGATTTTATGGATGTTCGGAGTTTAATCTCCTACGTCACCCCTTCTTCTCAAACAATGAGAAGGATATTCACTAACCGGAATATTACAACACTCACACAATGCCGATCGAGTCTTATTTACTGCTCGTCGGTTACACCACTCACAATGATGTAATACACTACTTTTTACTCAATGGTAAGATACACACACAATACAAGAACACTTTCGGGAATTTCAATCACTATTCATGGTCGCGCGTATGATTTCTTTTTGTTGTTGCTTGTCTCTCTGTATATGAGCTTTTTGTGGTGATTTCACTAGGTCGGCCGCCTGAATCAGATGTTGCTTGTAGATTTAGATAAACAGTTCATCATTGTTTTCGTTGCATGCTTATAATCCTGATCTTTTCTTCTTGTATATTTCTGAGAAATCTCTATATCATCATATTACGTCATCTTCTCAGATTCATTACCTTTCAAAGTTTTCCGTTGAGCTTTATGATCTTCAATAATGGAATGAGTCAACCGGATGATGACACTTTTGCTAGCCTATCCGGTTGAAGGAGTTCAGCCAGTTTCACAGATTATGATCGGATCATTGAGGCATGTGCTTCAGCCTGTATGATGCGGCTTAATCTGTACCTTTCAAAGTTTTCCTTTGAGCTTTATGATCTTCAATAATGGAATGAGTCAATCGGATGATGACGCTTTTGCTAGCCGATCCGGTTGAAGGAGTTCAGACGGTTTCACAGATTATGACCGGATCATTGAGGCATGTGCTTCAGCCTGTATGATGCGGCTTGATCTGTACCTGCACATGAAAATTGAGACTGATTAAGTTATTTGGCCGGTTAAAATTAATCTACTTAATTTTTCTAACAATTTCTCTCTTTTTGATTATTTAGAATAAATATTCAAAATTTGTAATGTATAGCCAGCTTAAAAATCAACTTCCTTAATTTTTCTAACAATTTCTCCCTTTTTGATTATTTAGAATAAATATTCAAAACATGTAATGTATGGCCGGTTTAAAAATTAACTTCCTTAATTATTCTAACAATTTCTCCCTTTTTGATTATTTAGAATAAATATTCAAAACATGTAATGTATGGCCGGTTTTAAAAGTTAACTTAATTTGACCGGGTTTTAAAAATATTTTTAGCAATTTCTCCCTTTTTGATACTTTTCAAAAAAAAGTTTCAAAATACACTGTTTTTAGGAAAAATAGTTTAAATATGTGTCGCATGATCCTAAGCTGTTTGAGAAATTTAATTTTTCAAAAACTAAATTCATCAACCATGAGAAAGTAAGCTAAAAGTCGAAGTGATAAGTTCATAAGTTTAAAAGAAATAAAAATTGAATTAATAATAAACTATGGGTCGGATGATCCTCCCTTTTCTTTGTGCTTTGCCTCCTGCTCTGCTTGCCATTCTCTTTCCCTTTTATCTGCGTCCATGCACCAACCGGTTAAGAGACTTGGTCTTTCGAAAGGGGAGCGGTTGAAGTTGAGGAAGCCACCTGCTGGTCTGGGTGGTTGAGGCGGGGGAACGGTTGATGTTCCCTGACTTGTTGATAAAGCGGATGAGGTCGTTGCAACTTTCTTTTTCCTTGGTTGTAGAGGATTGTCATCCTCTTCTTCTTCATCGGCGAGTGGTCTGTTTAGATGATCATCCGGTTGTGGACCTTGAAGACCACTTTGTTCTACCTGAGATATCAATTCGGTTATTTTCTTTCTTTTAGCCTGACGCCTTGTCACCATTCCTTCAGCTTGAATTGGTTCGATTTATTTTTGTTTCGCCTTTTCTGCCTTATCAAGTTCTCTGGCTACTTTGAAATCCTTTTATTCGAGCTCTTTTCTCAACTATTCTTGTTTTTCCTATTCGGCTTGGAGTCGGAGGGTTGTTTCTGCATCGGATCGGATCTGGTCTTGAGTGTTAATCGCTTTTGACTTTGTCAATTCCTCAATCTGAGCTGCCATAATTTGCATCATTTCTAGTAGCGGAGCGGTTGATGAATCAACTATTACTTTAACCGATTCAATCAATTCATCTTTGAGGGTGGTGGTTCTAGCTTCCGTGACGGTGTGCCATTCGCTTATTGAAGTGGCGACAACATTATCTGTTAGGATCGGGGTCGCCCTTGGAGGACCGGGGTGTTCCGGTTTTTGGAGGGGTTGACCGCTTACACAACACAACACACACTCTAATTGAAGATAGTCCGGTTAAAGACTACAACTGTTCTCAACAATACGCAAACTGTCACAGACTCTTAAACCGGGTTCAAGGGCGGAAATGTCTATTTCAGTTTGAAACAACGCACACGACTTGGATGAGGTTTATGAGGAGTCGATTTAAGGAGTATGTATATACCGGTTTTGATTATAGGAGTAGGATTATATTTCTGTTTTAGAGTAATAAGCATGAAATAAGCAAAAGACACGAGACAATATTTTTTATGGATGTTCGGAGCAAACCCTCCTACGTCACCCCTTCTTCTCAGATTATGAGAAGGATCTCCACTAACTTTCAAAGTTACAACACTTACAATGCCGGTCGAGCCTAACTCGCTACTCGCCGGTTACACCAATTCACTCTTGATGTAATACAATAATATAGCACAATAAAACTTTCGGTAAATGAAACAATAGTTTAGGATCGCGCATGAGATTTCTTTCTCTCTCTTAAGATATTTCAGAACCGTAATAAATGAAGTCGCTTTGTCTTCCTTTTATAGTGAATGAGATCCCATCGGTCATCTTCTTCTCTCACCGTGGGATTGGTCAGTTTGAAACCACGTCGGTTCAGAGATATTGCGTGCACGTTTCAACTTCCTGACACTTGGCAAGCATGCATATACCGGTCAGGTATTGATGACGCAACCGGCTTGCTGTTTTGAACACGTGTCAGACATGCACCTTTCGGCTGTCTGAGTCGGATCTTCGGATCAGCAGATCATCATTGTCTTTATCGCATGCTTTCTGATCCGGATCTTATCTTCTTATATTTTCCCAAGAAACATTTATTTCGTCATATTACGTCATCTTTGTAATTCTGAGTTTCTGGTTGACTCTTTCGTAATGTGGTCCGGTTGGAGTATTATCTTTTCTTTGCTAGCCGGTCTATCAATGATGTTGAAGCCGGTTCCTCTTGATCATGACTTGATCATCTAAAGCCGGATTGCTTTGATGTATTCTTCATCCGGTTTATGCAGTCTCCAGCCGGTTTATACGACTCGGTCTGTTCCAGCACATGAGAGTTAATAGTAGTTTAGTTTTCTGGCCACTTTAAAAATTAACTTACTTAATTTTTCTATCAATTTCTCCCTTTTTAATTATTTAGAATAAATATTCAAAAATCGTAATGTGTGGCCGGTTTGAAAATTAACTTACTTAATTTTTCTTATCATTATCAATGATACCCTTAATATTTTCGGAGATGCATTCAATTTCCTGACTTCGTTGAGAATGAACCGACATTGCGTTTTTCGATTCCTCTTGACCGGTCGAATGCTTATCCTTGGAGACAAAGTGAGGAATAGACTTACTTGGGGAGATATGACTGTCGGCTTTATCCTTATTTGACTGCGGTTGAGATTCTTCTTGCCGGTCCCTTGCCAGTTTGGAGGATTCACCGATTTAAAAAATCGGCTTACTTTGGTATTCTTCTGGATGCAAAAGACAATCTTTGAATTTTTCGTTTGATTCTTCCTCCAGCCGTTCGATGTTGAGAATGATGTCGTTTTTCACTTTACTAAACCGTTCAATCATTTTCTTTTCAATCTCGGTTGGTTCCCTTGAACGTCATTTAATGTTTCATTCAACGCTTTCAGCTTAGTGTATTCATCGACCAAATTTTTTTGGCCGGATTGATTATGATCTGATCAGTTGCACCAACCTTACCAGTTTTCTCAAGAACATTTGTCACCTCATCTTCAGTAGCACGATTGACATCTTGTACCACATTATCTATGGCTTTTGAAGTTCTCAACAAAACATTCTCTATCGTATTCCTAACAGATTTAAAGTGAACAGAGTGAATACTAACCTCTTCAGCCGGAGGAGGGGATGAGTGGACAGGAACCGAAATGTCAATATTTATAGGAGTGGGGTGTAATAGTGAATCGGATAGCCGGGGAGATCGTTCAAGAGATGGAGTTCTCTCAGAATCGTGAGA